>NC_045145.1:8724588-8960815 GCF_008831285.2 Nymphaea colorata
AAAAATCGACCAAAGGGAGTTCAGACGGAGTGGAGAGACGGGCAGAGAGGGGAGAGATGGTCGAAGATAGAGGGTTCAGACGGTGAGGGAAGTGTTTGCGTAGGACGGAGGAGGAGAAGAAGGAAGAGGAAGGAGGAAAAGGCGAGAGAGAAGGAGGTGAGAGAAGGAGGGGAATGAGAGCTTGAGCAAAGAGGAGAGGGACAACGTGCGTGGAAGGAGAGAGCACTGCAGAGAGGGAAGAATGCGTAGGAGAGAAGGGGAGAGGCAGACAGAGAAGGCGAGAGAGGGAGCTTACCCGCGTGCTGCCGCCGCTGCCCTTGCCGTCGCCGCTGCCCTTGCCGTCGCCGCTGCTCAACCCACCGCCTCATTCTTCCGTGTTGCGGTCGTAGCAGACAAAGAAACAAAGAAGGGGAAGAAGAAGACACTGAAGAAGTCGAGGGAGGGGAACTCCCTCGCGCAACGGGCTCCTTACCACGAGTGGAGCTCGTGTTTGGATCTGGACCCGATCCGACCCGACCTGAAAAATAAAACGAGCGTCACATTTCTGACCATCGCCTGGTGCATAAGGATGCAAATGGCAGATTCATGCACATCAGTTCAATCAAAACCTCAAAATGCCAACATCTCACTCGCTCAATTATGTGAAACATTTCAAAGTGACTGCAAGCAAACAGAGAAAGCGCAACAGGCCATTTAGGTGGCAACGCAAAAAAAAATCAGAAACAGAAATGTGATCCCTGTGATGAACATGAACTAGTCACTCATCCTATTGCTTCCCTTCAAGCTAGAATCTGTGGAAAATAGCTGAACGGTAGTCATTAAGCAAATATAGTGGCACTCCATGACTTGGGTGAAACTACTTAAAAGCAACAAAAACACTCATGCCAACATGCACAACTCATCCATGTTCAGATTAGCTGACCTATGGGTTGTGGGTTAGCAACTTGACCATGACAGTTGAAAAAACTGTGGTCAAAAGTACTGAATTATGAACCAGTTTGAGAAGTTTTGGCTCTCATACATTCCAGAACTAGAAGTGCATATATATCCAACTAACATGCATTCATTCAGTTACTTTTGCATCCATAGACTTTTATCTACAAGGAAAAACAAATGCAATAGCATTGGCCGAGGATTGATAGAAATTGACACCATACAATAATATACCCAACATTTTTTCGCACAAGTTCTCAAATTTCCAACTAAATGAATTTACTTTGTCTTAATCAAGTAAATATCAGCCCAGACAAAAGACGAAGAGTTTACCTTAGAAAAACTTTAGGTAAGAGCTTTACCTTAGAAAGACTTTAGGTTGCTTAAGAAATGCCTTCTCAGTCTGAAAATTTCAGGAACAACAATCAATATGCTTACTCATACCGGAAAGAAATGATTTGTAAACGACACTTGAGAAAATAAAGGCATACGTACGTGGGGAGGAAAAGAGGCAGAGGCCCAAAGAGGCAGAGGCCCAAGAGGCAGAGGCTTCTAGCACCTGAAACATTACAATTGGAAAATGATTATTCAATGCATCGAGAAGCATATTAACAATGAATGCCAAACTAAAAACCAAATAAAAACAACAAAATCCAAGCTGACAAAATTGAAGTGAGTAGAACTACATTGCAAATAATGATAACGCTTGTATTTGTCATCTGTTCCTTACTTTGTGTAGTTCACGTAGATTGCTTTTTCATATAACAATTTTTTGTCTTCTACAACTTGTTTGTTAAATACTCCGAGTAACTCCTCCTCCTATAAAAGAAAAAGAGACCAATCAGCAACCTTTTCACAAATTCATTTTGGAAATAGCTGTTATTGTGACCGTGTTGACAATAACTGGACAAGGTAGGCTCGAGAGCAAAAAAATTAGAAAGATACTCAAACCAGAAAACCACATGCATATAACTCACGTTCACTGTGCAAGCCCACCAACAAAAAGAATTAGAAGGGTATACTTTCGGAGGAGGAATGTTCTGTTTGCATCTCTATCTTTTGCTGCCTTTGTTTCTCTTAATCCCTCTGTCCGTCGTTTTAATGGCACAGACTGCAACCCAAATCCAAATCATATAAGACCAAGTGAGTAACAATTAGAAGCTAGTAATTTGAATGTGAACAAGTAAAAATTTATGGCACGCTATTGTTTTAAGCAACATAAATTGATGATAAGATTTTCAAAAATGAGCAATGGTACCCATGTCAAACAGCTGGAATCTTATGCTACAAAAAAGGCTATCTTGCATGATAGACACTACAAAATAAGTCTGTAACATCAGATTATATTAACTATAAGCACACAAGTTAAACAGACGCTTGAGAAAATAAATGCATACATACGTGGGCAGGAAAAGAGGCAGAGGCCCAAAGAGGCAGGCTGTGCGGCAGTGAGTGGAGAGCCTGTAAGGATGAGGTCTTATGGTGAGCCTCTGAGAATGAGGTCTTACGGTGAGTTTAAGAGAGAGAGAGAGAGAGAAACAAAGGGAGAGCGCATGAAAGAGAGGGTCAATGTTACAGACCTGATACCAATGGCAGTTCGGAATCGGTAGAGATGGATGACAGGGTCACGGGATGTCGGTGGGCTGGTAGCTAGATGCCGGATGGTGGAACCATGGAGCTGCCGGACGGTGGATTTGTCGTGCTGGTGTGCGGCGCAGCGGCGGTGAGCAGACGAAGAGCCTAGATGGAAGAGTGAAGACGCCAGACGGGAAGGAAGGTGGTAGACGGGAAGAGACTAAAGACGGAACACGGAAGACCAAAGGCGAAGGATTGCATGACGCGTCTCTCATCTGGTCATTGTGGCCGACAGAAGAGGGAAGACGAGAAGAGAAAGCAGACAGAAGAGGGAAGACGAGAAGTCGAGAAGAGAAAGAGCAGACGGAAGAGAGAGATTAGTTTGAAAGACGGAAGATAAAACGTATATATATGTTGGCCCTCCGTAAACAGTTTTAACCCTAAACCGATGAATCGGTTTGAAGAACCGGTTTATACGATTCAGTTAAATAACAAGTCAAGTCGAGTTTAAACGAGTCGAGTCAAGTTTAAACGAGTCGAGTTCTTGCAACTTGAACTCGACTCGTTTATAGTTTCGAGTTTAAGTGTGACCTCGAACTCGACTCATTTATAAATGAGTCGAGCTTGAGCCGAGCTTTCTCGAGCAAGTTCGAGTCGAGCCCGAGTTGGCTCGACTCGTTGTGCAGCCCTTGGGGAGAGAGTTGGGAAAAAAAGGGAAGATCCTGGGAGAGAGGGATGATGAAGGAGAGTAAAACATTAAAAAAAATTTAAAAACAAATGAACAACATCAAAACCGTCCGATTTGAAGATCAGATGGCTCTAATCGATATCTGTTTGACAAACATGTCTTAGATTCATGGTTCACTTTCTTTCTCTCTCTCTCTCATGGTTCACTTTCTCTCTCTCCCCCTTATATATATATATATACTTCCTCTCTCTCTCTCTCCCCCTTTTTTATATATATATATATAAAAGGGAGAGAGAGAGAGAGAGAGAGAGAGAGGAAGTATATATATATATATATATATATTATATATCAAACCTCTTCCCTTATGCCATTTTTTTGGCATAAGGGGTACGCTCTTTATGGAGCATCCGAACTCAAATAGTTGGGTCCTTGAGCTCTCCAACGTTGACGCTTCTGCTATAGAAACCTCCTGGTCACTTGAATGTTTAGAAACCTTGGAAGCAAATGTTTCACAACCTTGGCTTTGGAGTTTGTCATTTGCATGAGCCCTTCAAGCTCAAGGCATCTCTTTTCCCTTGTTTTGGTAAGACCCCTGTACTAAGAACACTTCTTAGTGATAACTTTTAGTTCTTTTTTTAGTTCTAAGTTCCACAAAGTTGATTTGTCCATATCACTTTCCAATTGCTAGATTTTTTTTTTCAAAGTTTTGCTTCTCTGCCTCGATTAGAGCTAGATCTTTTTTTAGCTTGGCCTCCTTTATGTCTGCATCATTCTATGCAATTTCCAAATTTTGAAACTTTTTCTTTTGAAGCTTCTAGGTCTTGCAAAAGTTTGGAAATTTTGCAGAGCACTATGCATGTGCACCTTACTTGCTTTTCAAGTTCACGCTCTCTTTATTTTGATTTCCCAACCAGTATCTCTAGTTTAACCACTTTTTTTCTTCATAGTGCTTTGGAGTCAGAGATCTGGATCGAGTCATCAAGCTTAAAGGGCTGCTGGTGCATGAGATTAGGACAACCCTCATGTTCCACTCATTTCTCGAGAACACTACCAGATCAGTTTCCATCTCCTCAGTTTTCAATTTTGGTTGATGCAAAGCTGATTGAAGATGACTAACTTCACTGGAAAAATGGTTACATAGCTATTACTACTCTTTTCCAATCCCAACTATTGCCTGTTTGGTATGTCAAATTTTCTTAAAGAGCCACCTTTTGTGTCCGCACATTTCTGTCTCAAATTAAAAAAAGTCGCAGTCACGTTCCACCGAACTACCACAAATCCTCTCTACTGCAGTTCCAAGAGGTAAGCTTAATCCACACCACCACCATATTCAATCTAAATAGCTGATCTAAAAAACAACTTTACATCAGGCCTTTCTATCTTGAACTGCCCTTTTCACAAGAACTGTTCTTTTACATGATCTACTGGCATGTTCAGGGTTCCATGCCCTTCTCTAATTATCGTTTTCATGGCTGCCGGTATCTTCAGGTCATCGACATCTTTTACTTCTATTGAGAAGGAATGGTCTTGAAACTTAAGGCACTTAGATGCACCCAAACCTACAAAACGCATCAGTACTTGGTTACTCACTCAAGGAAAGCATAATGCCAATATATAATGATTTTAACATTTAACTCAAAAGAAAAAGAGCAGAAGCAACCAGGGTCGAAGCTAGAAATTATTTTCTATGGAGCACTAGATATATGGTTAACAAATTTTCAATTGATCAAGGGACAGTGACTCGGATCTCCTAGGGCTACCCCATATAACTGGACCGAAGTGTGCCATAGTTTCAACATTAAATTAACCTTTCAATGAGTGGGATCCGTGGGGCATATTCCCCATGGAGACTCCACCTGCCTACGGCCCTAGATGCAAGAAAACTACATTTGGAAACTATGCATTCATGTGCATTAGATTGTCCATGTTGAGAAGGAATAATCTCAGCAGGATGAAATCAAAATGTAATGGTCCAAATCTTGATTGACAGAACAGGTTTTCAGACATCATCTGAGCAAGGATTAGTCAAATTAAAACAAGAAGCCACAAAAAGAGGAGCTATAGGGGGCAATTAAAGTACTCAAACCACAATGAATCCGATGGTATTTGGTGGGATGCCATGACCATTTTCTGTGTTTTGACAAGCGGATAATATGTGTACAACTCAAAAGCAGCATCTTTGCGTATGCTGTTATGAGGACATGGTGAAAGTGGTGGTGAAAAAAAAAATAAACATCCAGCTAGCAAGAGATAACAGAATTTCAACGCATACTTAACTCTCTTTTCCATAGTGGTGGACAAAGATGCAAGATGTGTGTGTGTGTGTGTGAGAGAGAGAGAGAGAGAGAGAGTAAAAAAAAAATAGCACCTACTGCTTAGTTTGTGAAAGAAAAACAATGGAAGCCAAATGAAAACAACAGTGTACGCATACCTTGTTTCAGGTGATGAAGTTGCTGGCTCTTGTGCTCAACAGGGACACTTTTTCACAGTGTTCTGGAACAAACCCTAATGCCCACAACCCTTACCACGAAGGATCTACCATACGTCTTTCTCATTTTTGTTTTCTTTTTTCTTATACATTATTTTTCTCAGTAACCACCCAAACATGTGGTCTACATGATCAGACGGTTATGTAACTCCCTTTTAGGTTACAATATAGATTTTGGATCCAGCCCATCATGGGCAGATCTACATTTAAAATCCAACATTCTTACACTCGCACATGATGAGTAGACTATTTATTAAAGTAGAACTAGTTGCTTTTCCAGATATGCCCCATCAAACTGAATCATTTATAATCTTCAAGCAATACACTAAAGGAACATCACTAATTCATCATTGCAAAATACTGTTGAGAGTTCATAAGGGCACTAAATTGGATACATATGTTAATGTCAAATTCAATATCCATGAGACTCATACAATAAAGGAGCCGGGATCATCCTTCATTTCCCATACATGGTTGACTTTGTTAAACAGTGCTAACATATGTGGTATGTCTCACATACTACGACAAAGTTGTCTCACCATTGTGAGATCTGTGCATGCACTAAATAATTAAATTTTACTATATAGATCACTAAAAGTCCAACCTCTCCAAGAGATCGGCTCACCTCCCAGTCCAACTAAACTCATTGGCATCTCAAGACATGAAACCCATCTGGCTTATCCATAAGCATCCCTACATCTTATCTTGTTCATCTCATCTCAGCTCGTCTTTCGCATAATGCCTAAGGTGATCAGTTCATGTGAGTAAACAATTTACGCCTGGCTACACAACCTGACATAGATATGTAACATGCTTAAAAAAAAGATTATCACACAAAAGTTCAACTTTTATATATTAGTAAGTCCCATCAACATTACATGCTTTTTGAATACATCAGCAATAATTGGCTTAGTCAATGGATCAATTACTGGATCAACTTTTTTCCTTTCAGGGCGACGTCTCGCAGGCAATTACATTTGGTACCAATGTGTTTGGTTTTATTATGAAACTTTAGATTCTTTGACTCACAATCGTTGCTTGATTGTCACAATAAATAGTTATTGGTATGTTTGCATCTGAGACAATCCCAAGATGCTTAGATAGTCTATTTAACCAAACACCTTTTAGCATTGCCATAGATCCAACTACAAATTCTGCTTCCACGGTCAATATACACATGTTTGTTTCTTACTACACCAAGATATTGTACCATGATTAAGCAAAAACATATATCCTGATGTGAATTTTTGTTCATCGGGGTCTTCTCCTCAATTTGCATTTGTATAACCTTCTATATGCAAATCTCCATCACTACCATGATAGAATAGAGCCAAATTTTCAGTGCCTTTCAAGTACTTCATAATTCGTTTAACTACTTTCTAATGAGCACGTTCAGGATTTGACTGGTGATGGCTAATAATACCAACTGCATGACATGTTTGGCCTTGTACACATAGTTAGGTACATAAGATTGCCCACTACATTGGAATATGGTACTCTTAACATTTGGTTTTTCTCACCTAATGTTTGTGGACACATTTTTATTGGTTTGCAGCTTTGCATATTGAATCACTTTAGGACATTCTTTATTGATAGACTATCGCCTTTTTTATTGATAGACTATCGCCTTTTCCCCTTGGGTTGTTCTATGTAATTTTTTTCATCCATTTCTTCATTAAGGAATATCGTCTTCACATCCATCTGATGTAATTCTAGATTTACATAGGAGACGATAGCTAGCATGAGGTGAATAGAAGTCCGCTTTGACTACTGTAGAAAAGTTTCATCATGGTCTGTGCTCTCTTTTTCTGTGTATCCTTTTGAAACTAGGTGAGCTTTAAATCTTTCAATAAACCCTTGAGCATTTCTCTTTATATTGAGAACTCATTTGTTCCCAATAGCTCTTCTCTATGGAGGAAGATCAATAAGTTTCCAAACTTTATTGGTGCTCATGGATCTGTCCATTGCATTTTTTCAGTTTTCTTTTTTTGTGCTATAGAGAGCTTCTCGCAAAGATTTTGTAATGTTAATATAATCAAGAGCTACCATCATAGCTTCTCCTTTTACATCAAATCCGTGTCACAAAACTCTCTTCCTTGTACATTGATGAAGCATTGGGACAACACTGACATCCTGTTCTATATGATGTTCATTCCTACTATTTAGGAGTGATTGACACAACTCATGTTGTGTCTCAGTTTTCTGAACAATATTATGTACTTGTTCAGGATTGTCTAAATCATATAATTGAATATCTCTATATATCTCCCTTTTCAGGAAATTCATTCTTCAAGAATGTAGCATGTCGTGAATCTATTTCACTATTATTCCCATCATTGTTTTCTCCTATGAACAGATATCCTTTGGAGTGCTCACAGTATCTGATAATGATACACCTTTTTCGTCTTGAACCTAATTTTCCATGTGGATGGAAAAGATTGTTAACATATGCTGCTGACCCTAAGGTCTTAAATGGCCAAGGTCAGGTCATCTACCTATCCATAGTTCATAAGGAGTTGATGAAACAAATTTAGTAGGAGTACAGTTAAAGACGTGTCGTGGACAATAAACAATCTTCCCAAAGGGAGATAGCAATTGTGCTTGCGCCATCATAGATATGACAGTATCCATTAAGGTTTTATTTCTCCTTTCGGCAACTCCATTCTGTTGTGGAGTATGAGAAATGGTCAATTGTCTATCTATTCCTTTCTCATCACACAGTTCCTAGAACTATTCTAACAAATATTTTCTACCTCGATCTGTTCTAGAGCTTTGATTTTTTGATCAAGTTGATTCTCTACCAAATTCATAAAGTGTCTACAACAATCAAACACTTCAAATTTATAAGAGATAAAATATACCTATCCATACCGAGAGTAGTTGTCACTAAATGTAATAAAATATGAAGAACCTTGTCTACTAGTTACACTCTTAGGACCACATATGTCTGATGAATTAGTCGCAATAGAATATTTGCCCTAATTTCTTTACCAAATAGTTTCTATGTAGACTTTCTTGCCAACCAATATTCATAGACAGGTATATTGAATTTCATGAGGGACCCCAATAATCCTTCACATGCGAGTCTATCTATTCGTTTTTGTCCAATAATCCCCAAGAGAGTATGCCAAGTTAACACATCCACATTTGTATGCACACTAAAACATTCATACATAGTAGGAATTAAAACAAACACCCAATACAAAGAAACAATTAGCTAGAACACCAGAACAAATTGTAGAGTTTTTGAACAATATTACAACAGAATTGCTTTAACAAACAAGTCTATAACCAAAAGTCAGTAAAACAAAAACTGAAACAAGGTTTCGTCAAATGTGAGCAACATATAGTATATCATATAGCAGAAGACTCTATCCATTATATAGAGACAATTGACATGTTCCCATACCACGAACCTCTGCACGATTGTTATTCCCTAGGAACAAGTATCTTCCTCCAGTTGAGAGTTTACAATATTCGACAAACATGCTACAATAACACATTACATGGTCTGTTGCTTCTGAGCCTACAATTCACAAAGGATGAAGTTCAATAGTTAGGGCACAACTAGAAACAAAAGAATAAATAGATTGTGTCTTCAAGATGCAAACCTTCTCTGGTTTGCACACCTTCTTAGGTGCTTTGCACTCTCTCTCAAAGTGACCAAGCTAACCACAATTAAAACATTTTATTTTTTCCTTATCTTTTTTTTCCGTTGCGCTTTTCACGGTCTCTCAGTTTCCCATCATACGTCTCATTGCCCTACTGCAGTTGTCTCTGAATCTCATTGGAACAAATCCTCTCTTTGCTTGCAACAAAGAAAATTCTTGAAATTTTTGGCCATGTAGGCTTGATTGCTGAATTTAGCAGCCTAAAGACACTCATGTTCTAGTTTCAAGTGATGAACAATGTCATCAAAGGTCTTTATGCTCTCATTATGAGTCATATTCAATTTCGTGTGTCACCAGTTATTTGGCAATGATCTTAACAATGCCTAAACTTGTTGTTCATCTATGGGAACATTTCCAACAAAATTGATCTCTCTAATCATGCTGTCTATCTTCCTAAGATGTTGACTCATGGTGTGTTCATGCTACTTTCTATATGAGTCAAATTTGATGGTAAGCTTCCTAAGCTTAGTGGCCGAAGTGTCTCCAAATTTGTCTTTGAGAGCTATTCACATATGATGTGCAGTCTCATAATATTCACATTGACACATTATATATCTTCTTGTATTGAGTATAACAATGTGACACAAGCAATAGTGTTCATGCGTTTCCACACATTATATGTTTCTATGTCTCTACACACTTGCTGACCATTCTCCTGAGGTCTAGTGATAACATGGTTCAGGAAGTGAAGGGCTTCAGCCTCTTCTAAGTCAAATTAGGTCTTACAATGCCCAATGTCATAATTGTCTCCATTCAGGTTTTCAATGCGGGCTAAATTTAGTATAGTCTTACCTGGTACAGTAATCTACTTATAAAAAGAAAAGAAGGATCAACATTCTTAATGTGTTGTCCAAGCATGTTCACTATTGATAACATACCTATTTCCGTTAGGATCACATGGCTAGAAACATTATTTATTTCATAAGGTGTGGAATCAAAATCATCTCCCACTATTTTAATGATCCAAACCATGTAACTAACTAATAAACCCTAACTTTAATACACAATTATAGTGAGTTCAAACCTTATTGAATCTCACTTATGATAGCCTGCATATCATATAATGATTTAAAAGAAGCATAACAGTCATAGATAATCATGATAATACAAGAGAAAATGAATAAATGTCACATCTAGAAATGCATGAATCTTATTCACATCAAGTCCATAAACAAGATATGTCTATCCTTATTGAAACAAATCAAAAGAACAAAAATCATAATCATCAAACTTAGGCAAACAACAAGCAACTAATCAATTATAACAATATCTAATAACTCTGTGCAAAGACGGGTAGTCTCATGAAAAGTGAGCTTATACTCAAATACTCTCTCGGATGCTACAATCTCTTGCAATTCTTGCTTACTGCATCAACCGTGCCTCCCTATCATTCCCTAAAGCCAGGTGTTGCATTTTTCTATTCCGATGAATGGAGTAGTCCACATGATCGTCTTGGAATTGGATTCACTAAAATACTTTCTTTATTTGGCGCTTAACCTCGTATTCAATATTGATCAACACCTTGCAAAGAGTAATATCTTTTCCATGCCTTAGCAAACAATTTTCTTTGAACTGTGCCCAATCATCTGGAAAAGAACTCAAGATTGCGTTCACTTCATTCTCTGGGGTTAAAAAGATCCATTCTCTTCCATCATGTGACCAATTTTACCATCCATTCGCAATATGATCACACATAGAATGTACTGCACACTTTTTATAGTTTAAAAAATCATCAAGCACTTGGTTAGATAGAGATACATCATACGATGCAATAGGCTCACTGATGCTGTCCACTGACTTTGTGATCTCATCACTTTTATATGATCCATCTATATTGTCTGACATTGTGACTATATGCCATAAAAAAAAATTAAACATTGGTTGAACATACATATTAATTTACGGCAATAAGTGCTTAAACAAGGTAAAAAAAATGATATCATTTATGATACAAATTTCGTATCATAACTATATATACATATGAGCAGCCAAAATCTGATCCAAAATCCGTATGAAAGCTACATTTGAATAACTACAATGAATATAAAAAAAAAATAACATACGGATCCCGAATGGCAGAATATTTTATCTATCACAGAACATTCTCTGCCCATACTATACATATATAAATCACAACATGGTAATGAAAAATTCTTCATTCCATTGTTCACATCCATCGAGGCACTGCGATAAATTTTTACATTTAAAAAATGAAAAAAATTGTGTGAGCAGTCTAAAAAAATGCATAGCATGCTGGAAAAGATGCATATAGTATGATGGAAGGACGTAGGCAGAAAAGAATATATAACATGCCTTAAAAAAAATACCAACATTAAATGCTGGTCTGTCAACGGCAGACATATAATGCAAAAGAAGACTGAGATGCAATCACATTGGCATACCAAAAAAAAAAAAAGAGAGAGAGAGAAATGACCATCTGTTACCGTTAACTTAGGCAATTAAATGTGGCTATTATAATAAAGAATAACAAGAAAGGAAGGGATTGCCTACAGCAGTCCAAAAAGAAGATGCAGCCTCCAAGTCATTAACGCAAGGCGCGCTTGCCAAAAGCTTGCTGCAGCTTTCTTTTTTTTATTATATATAAAAAAGAGAGAGGGACTGTTCACGGCAGTTCTTATGGCACCCACAAAATCAAAAGGAAGAGGGGAGTCAGGGGACTGTTCACGAAAACTTGGTACAGCGGTCCACAGCAAAATATTAAATGAATTGAGACTGCACACGTATCCCCTCCAATAAAAAAGGAAAATGTCTAAGACCTTAAAACACACGACACACCGGAAGTCTAGTATACTACCTGTCTTGCGAAAAAGGAACCTGATATGCATTCTTCTCCAGCTTCACCCCAAATGAAAAGGTTGCTGGAGCGGCTACATCCATCATCCACCACCACCGAAAAAAAAAAAAAAAGTTCTTATATTCGATTTTCCTTCCCTTCAGATACGTAAATGAGCAACTCTTGTTGCTATTCCCAACTTTTTAGTCGGTGGATTCGTTTTTCCACCGTAACCAAAAAAAAAAATTCATTTTCTTTCGTAGGCTACATGCAACCATATTTTCTGTCCATACAATGGTTGCTGGTTCTTGTGCTCGACAGGGACAAGTTTTTCACAGTATTCTGGTTTCATGCATGAGAAGTTAAAAAAAAAAAAAGTTTAGTTGCTGCTTGCTGCTTGCCTCAACGCTCTCTTAGCGATAATGACAGCTACTTGCAGCGTCAGCATTACCTGACCAAGAGAAGTACAAGACCCAGCATGCATCAATTTGAGTGGACACACAGCCTACCTTGTCTCCGCCCCAGGGTGAGGCAGCGGCCCTTCGGGGAACAGTGGTTACTGGTTCCAACACGGTGAACTGCTAGACGATGTGCTTCGTGGTTAGAATTAACGAAATTAGCAGCAGCTCCAATGCCCAACCAGGTTAAATTTATGATTTCCTAATGCACCCAATGACGGCCTTTTTCTAATTTGTCCTTAATTATATTCAGCTTTCTCCCTTTTAAGAGCTCTAAAGTACGTATTGTTCATTGGTCATAAAGAGAAAAAGCTACACGACAGAGAGAAGATATGTACAGGTGAAGTGGATGACGGATGATCTGATTCTAAGAATAATACCTTTTTGTCCAATGCTGATGACTAAATGTGGGATTAAATGTGGGGTTTTCTTGTCGTAGTTGCTTAGATTCTGTTGTTAGGTTTAGGTGACATTTTTTTTTATGGCCTATTACCTTTGCTTTGCTGTCTTTATGAAGAAAGAGTTTTGTTTCTCACTTTTTGTATGTAATTAGTGTACGCCATATGTGAACCTTACTCTCATTACATTTACTTTTATATGTAAACCTTATTATCAATATAAATTTACTTTTATGTCATATTGCATATGTGTTGTAAGACAACAAATAAGTATGAGATCATGTTTATAAAATAACAAAAAGACAATGAAATAACGAACAGACAGACGTATGAGACAACACCAAAAATAAGTATGAGATAATATTTATCAAATAATAAAAAATTTATGAGATAATGCGATAGCGGACAAATGTATAAGATAACATGAAACATAAATATGAAATAATGTTCATAAGTTAATAAAATATTTATGAGATAATAAGATAATAAATAAATATATGAACAACACCAAACATAGATAAAATAATGGCTATAAACAAGTTCAAAAAATAAAAATTTTTTTTTTTTATCATAATGATATACACATTCCAACTAATAAATTTTACCTTTTTTGCGATTTTGATTTTGATTCCTAAAAAAGTTCCATTTTGTATTAATCATAATTTCTTTTTGTCATACTTGAAATAGCGGATGAAATTACATACATACACGTAAGTGGGGTAAGAACTAAGCCAACCAAAGAAACAATTCAGAAATTATCCGATCATGATCTCTCCCATGGATGCCAGTTCAAACATTCTTACTCCCAGCTGTCGCTCTGGCCTATCCTCTCCCTCGCCCACTTCTTCCCTTTTCCTTCTCGTCTACGTCCTGCCGGTGAGGCATCGGCCTGCACGGGAACAGTGGTTACTACTTCCAACACGGCGAGCTGCAGGGCGATGTGCTTCGTGGGTAGAATTATTATAATTAGCAACAGCACCAATGCCAAAGCAGCTTAAATTTATTACTTCCGAATGCACTCAACGACGGCCTTTCTCTAATTTGTTCATCTGTCTCCCTTTCAGAAGCTATAAATTATTTTTTTATAGTACGTATTGTTTATTGGTCGTATTGTTTATTGGTCATAAAGAGAAAAAGCGACTCGACAGAGAGAAGATATGTATAGGTGAAGTGGGTGATGGATGATCTGATTCTAAGAATAATACTTTTTTGTCCAATGCTGATGATTTATTGTGTGGTTTTGATGTCGTAGTTGCTTAGATTCTGTTGTTGGCTTTACGCCATTCCGTTTTGGAGCTTCTTTGCACTGCAGGCATTCTTTATGGCCTATCACCTTTGCAGGTCTGCTCTTTTTTGCCGACTTTATGTGGAGAGAATCTTTGTTCTGAGAAGTGCTTTCACTGGGTGGAGATCTGAGGTTTCTCTTTCCTTTGCATGGTTCCCTTGGATCGGTTGCGTTTTCCTTACCTGATCAACTATGCTCGTTTGTTTTTTTTGTCTTCTTTTCCTCTTGAATTTCCAACTTCTTTTGAGATATATATCAGCTTCGTTGATGTCCAGGCGAAAAGAAATGGGCAAGGAGAAGGAATGGGCCACGAAATTTGGATCCAGCCACCTTTTATAATGTGACAATCATATGAATCTAGGTGATGTTAGAGCTCATATAGTTTGGTAGAGGTGTTTTTCTTTACTTTTGGATTGATATCTAGAAGCATGCACAGATTTAGGCTGTAAGAAGCTACTAGTAATGCAGACGTAAAAAGTCCTGGACGGGACTAACCCAAACTGGTGTGCTCATAACACAGAAATTATTGGCTTGATATTTCGGATCATAACCATCTGGTTTAGATAGCATTGTAGAGTGTAAACAAGCTGACTGTTAGGTAGGATATGTAGGAAGAGTTTCAGATTTCCTAAAGCTGCGTAACCTTACTTCAAAGCAATTAACATAATATACGCTGCATTACTTCATAAATTGTATTTGTAGCAGTATCTTCTTAATATCAACTAATTAACACCATATGATCACTACGTCATGAATGACATATGTTGACCAATTTCTTTCTGATTTCTTTGTTTCATATCTTCTTTGGTTGATCAGGTACAATCTTTTTGTATTTAGTAATTGAACTATCAGATGTTGGGTTAATGACTTAGTTATTAAAGTTCCCGATGTGTTAAGTGTACTAATGGGCAGTTGGGTCTTCAGGAATATGCATTGTCGCCTATTTTATACTTTTTGTACTGTTAAGCATAAGCGTTCTTGGCATTTTATTGACGAGATTTTTCGCCGGTGAGATTTTTCGCCAGTGAGATTTTTCCCCGCCACTACTTGATCAAGAGTTCATTTCTCTAGGAAAATGTTAGAAAAAGAAAACTGAAAATATATAAAAATTAATATGATAGAAAAATTATTAGGTTATACTTAAGTTTCCTATTATATTCTTTTACAACAACGTTGATAAAAAGTTCCAAGCAGTTATTAAAAGTTAAAAGAAACCCAAAAAATTTTAATATCTTCAGAAATTTTTAAAAATCTCACAAATACTTTGCACTATGTTTTCATTTTAGCCGCATTTTCACGATATATTGACATTCTCTCTCTCTCTCTCTGTGTGTGTGTGTGTGTGTGCGTGTGTTTAATTCACTAGGTTTCGGCATTCTTTACTGTCATATTTTGAAAATAGTGCCGATACTTGCAACTATAGTTAGAGGTGCTACTTTTATCAGAACCACTGTCCTTTCTGCTTTTCCTGTAGTGTAAACAAATTGAGAAGCAAAAGGATCTTTATGGTTGCATATGGTGTTGATAAAATTTTGTGGTGCTTGTGTTATTACTTTGTGCTGATTCCGCCTTTCAGCGGCATCTGGTGCTGGCAGCAGCTCTCATGGTTATTTATTTATTTGAAGCATCAGTTTAGCTCTCTGTGCTCATGTCTTTATAGTGAATCTAGTTATTCTTTTTTGCCAATTGTATTTGCATCATTGTTTCATTTCTGCTTCAGGCTTCTTTTGCTCTGGCTGAAAGGTTATTCTTTCAAACTTTATTTGGAAGAAATGTGCTGTGTACGCAATATCCGTTTGTGTGATACAGCTGGTAGAGCTTTTCATTTCGACCTTATATAAGCAGTGGTGTCTGTTTTGTTACCATATCTGATGTATTGTCTTGTTCAGGAAGTACATCTAGAAAGCATTCTTACAATGATGACAGTCCCTGAAGTTCTGCATAATGTCCCAGTTCTATACTTCTGGTAGTTTTTATTTATCTATTTTCTCTTCTGTTCACTTTCTTTCTTGGACAGACTACTGTGTTCGGCTCTTCCCTGTTGGTTCGAGAGTTCATCTTGTCATGAACATTGCAGATACCATGGTCATATCCCCTGTTGACTGCTGAGGTGTTATCAGCTAACCAAAGTTGTCAGTATGATATATGAAATGGTCACTAGCACATTTTTGTACTATATCCAGAACTATTTGCACCAGTTCATTCATATGTGCAAGTAAATGGTAGCCATTGTCAATGAATGGAACACGCAGAATCTGTTACGGTAGTTTATGTATCTATGAGTCCAACCCCAGGTGTTTGCTTTTCTATATGTTTTCTTTGATCTTAGCTCCATCAGTGGAAGCGATATGCAGTGTTTTGTGACACTGGCAATGTTTTACTTGTGGAGTTGAGTTGCTTTCTTTCTGACATCAGAGTGCTCGACCAAAACACTTGAAAGTGTTTTTGTCGACTTTATAATGTGTTTATATTTTAATACCTTTCGGAAGCAGCTAGATGCAAGAGTAGGTTTGCCCTGAGGGGATGTTAAGGGCTGGACCCTGTGGGTCAGGGATCCGTTTCTGTAGAGTCACAGATCTGGTGGCTAATAGGTGATAATAAACCCACCCCAATCTAGTATATAAGTTTCTTAGGGAGTTCAACCTAATTACGAATGAAATATTAGAGAGTAGAGGTTGGGCTTTCACCGAAGCAGAGTGTGTAAGTTGTCTTCCTCTGTTAGTCGCAGGCCAACAGGGGACTGTTGGAATTTGAACTCGTTTTCTTCTTCGCTTGTTATTGGGTCTATTCTCAGATTGTCTCTTGTTTGCACAATAAATCTGCATGCAGTAGTACTACTAGTTTGTGTTTTCACTTCATGTAATCATTCTGTTGTCACAGATAGCAGTCTGGAAACCATGCAACTGAAGCATGTATTACATATAATGATATTTTTGCATCCTTATAATGATATTCATGTGAAGTGATACATATTACATAGCCCTACAGATATTTTGGGTGTTTTGGCGTTTAGCTGCTATGTCACATATCAAGTAGTTTGTACATTGTTTATATTGGCATCCGTGTCATGATCGTGTGTAAACTTCCCATAAAGAAAAGAAGAGCTTTGTTGGGGCTCGACTTTTAGAATGTAAACTTTGAAGTTTGGTCTTTAGAAGAACAACAGTGCATTCAGCCATTCTATGAAATCAGACATGAGGGATGAGAAAAATGCTTTTTGTTTTTTAGATGCTAAAATCTTGTTCGTGTGAAGCATGTCCATCTAGTTTTCTTTGCCATGGTTCAAAACATAGCCAGAAATATAGGCCATTTTTTGATAATATTGTATGTTTATTGCCGAACATTATAAGACGATTTCAGTGTATATTTCCATTATTTTTGTTTTTTTGAAGTTAATATTTAAAGACCATTTTGAATTTTATTGGCCTACTTTTGAGAAAATCAGTATATTACTTAATTCTTTGTTACTCTGTATATATTTTTGAATTTTTGAATTTCCAAAACTTTCTGGGAAAGAACATATTGCTGAGAAAAACCCGAGAAAATGCTTTGCTGATAATAACCTGGGAGCGATATTTGTAACCGGCTCAAACTGCAAGTTCAAGTGGAGCATAAGAAGAATGTGCTATTTGTCTAAGCAGAAGCCAAATTTTCATGTGAAGCATATTTTCTTAACATTCACTGCCACAGTTTAACAGCACAAAGTAAATTCAAACATGATCTCTCTCTCTCTCTCTCTTGCTTCTAGGTGAACAAGAGGTTAACAACCTACTGTCCAGAAAGAAGCCAGAATCCCCACCCCTGCATTCCCCCTACCTCCGGGGGTCTTGGGCTGCATCAGCATCAGCGATGGCAGCCGTGCCTTCTCTCTGTCTTTCTCTCTCTCTCTCCTAATTTGTATACATCCTCACTAAAAGGAATAATTCAATGTATATGAAGTACTTCACTTAACCTTGCTGCCATATTGGAGACATTTCAAAGCAGAATCTTAGTGTGCCCTGCACTAACCGGAGCTGTTTTGACTCAAAATAAGAGCAAGATGACAAATTGATGAAACAGAGACTTATTGATGTGTTTTTTCTTCAGTTTTATTTAAGATATGATCGTGCTGCAGTTACTCACTGATAAGGGACAGTGTTGCTTGGCTCCATTTTTATTTGTGGGACTCACTATGTGCTCAAAGATAAGCTTGTTTCTTTGATTTTAGGACAACGGTTGAGCTTGGGATACAAAGTGGGTATGCTGAAGCTGTTCCAGATGATTTACTACTGCAATATTTTGTTGGTTGGATTTTTTGTTGATAAAAAATTTTGGTATATTTTCCAAAAGAAAGACATATTAATCTGTTATTTTTGTAGTTTTTTTCATAATAATGGCTATTTGAATTTATGAGCATGGTTTGGCCTATAAAGTCAGTATCCTGAGGGTTAAGACACTGATTTTCTACTGCAATATTTCACTCCCTGGCTTTTCTGTTGTGCAAAATTTTTGTACCGAGTAAAATATTTTTGGATTCTTTTGTAAAGGAGGTATAAGAGTTTCTCATGTTTAGAAACATTGTTTTAATCTTCGATTCCTTGAACCATGTGCAAGATGTTACCTTCTTTCTATTATCATTGCTTTCATAAAATGATCTGTTTGCTACTGGTTGCAAATATTTTCCGATTCTTTGTGGGCTTGCAGAAGAATTTTCTGTTTTCATTTTGTTGCAACATTTTGTTATTATGAACTTTATGTAATAGAAGAAAAAGCTGCTATCTTTCATTTTTTGACCTCTTCTTCTAGGATTCAGGTACTCTAAATTTGAAAACGTCAAGATCTTACCCTTTCTGGTGCAGCTTATGGTTCACCTTCAAATACTAGTATATGGCAAATCATCCTTCGGATGCATCATGTACTATAAAGGGATATGAATCCCAATCATTGTCATTGGACCAGAAGGGTGCTTCTTTGGCCATCGCTGAAAGATCTTCTAAAGATGATTATAACTGGCGAAAGTATGGTGAAAAGCTAGTTAAGGGAAGTAAGTTTCCACGGAGTTATTACAAATGTACTCATCCCAACTGCCAAGTGAAGAAGAAGTTGGAGCGCTCTCATAATGGGTTGGTTACTGCGATGATATATGAAGGTGTCCATGATCATCCAAAGCCCCAGCCAAGCCGTCGACAGTCAGTTGGTGCTTCAAGTATTGCACAAGAAGGAAATGATAAAGCGGAAGTCTTGCCAGCATCAACCGGTAAATAGATAGTCTACCAGATAAGTGTCTCGCTTTTAATCTGAAGTATGATCTTTATAGTTATATGACCTGATTGTACATTGCCAATGGATGCTCTAGGAAGGGCATTTAATCAGTTAGAAGCGGATGGAACTCCTAGACCATCTTCTCTGTCAACAAGTGATGATGAAGGTGGTGAAGGGACTTCTGCTCATGGAGACAAATTGGAAGATGAGGGCGATGAAGGTGACCCAGAATCAAAGCGCAGGTCTCTATATGATATATCAGGGTTTTAGAGTTTTTTATCCGATTAAACTAATATCTAAGTTTGTTTGCAAGCAGGATAATGGGATCTTCTCCTCTGGACGGAATAACTATCAGAACAACTAGCGATCCACGAGTTGTAGTGCAGACAATGAGCGAAGTTGATATCCTTGATGATGGGTATAAGTGGCGGAAGTATGGACAAAAAGTAGTGAAAGGGAATCCAAATCCAAGGTTTGTCTTAATTTTCTTGGTATCTATCTAGTTTACCTGGGAAAACTTTAAGCAAAAAGAATATTTGTTGGAACCTTTGATTACCAATGTATTATATTGTTTCGATACTCTTGTACAAAAACATCGAGGCCTAATTCTTACAGTTAATTGTCACGGTGCTTGAATGTGCAGGAGCTACTACAAATGCACCAATGCTGGATGCCCAGTTAGGAAGCATGTGGAGAGGGCATACCATGATCCAAAGTCAGTTATTACTACTTACGAGGGAAAACATAATCATGATGTACCCACTGCAAGTGCGACCAGGCATGAAATTTCCATGCATATGGCAGTGCAGAGTGTCAGTAGTCTCAATGGTGGTAGCCCAGTGGCCCTGAGCCTTGTGATGCTAAAGCCACCAAATCACATTGAAAATGGGAGGGCTCCGTTATTTCCTACTGCATCTAATGTAGTTAGTCTAGATTTAGGTGTTGGCATTGGCCAGCTTCCTGAAACTAGTTGCATTAAGGGGCAGAATCTAACCGAAACAGAAGACATGGCCGAAAATATCCATGGTGCTAACTTGACCAATTCAGGTCTTGAAAGTCCGATTCAATCTGCTGGGACACTGCCCTTCTATGGAAATTGAACCACGGAACAAACCAGCATATCGTTACAGGGTTACAGAACAGGGACACATGCTCAGCTTTGACCTGATCTCACAGTCGAGCCCATTCGGTTAGTGGGTTTCGTCAAGGTGCTGTAGATAAGTGTTGAACCAGAAATAGACACAAGTCGTGTCCAATCATTTGAGCAGGGACCAACAATTCGGTTGTGATCATCTAGTACACGGGCTGTTTTGAACGCAGTGATAAATTTTCTTCTCCTTTCAGGAAAATGAGGGCCAAAGCTTCATCCCATGTCCGTGATATAGCTTCCTTTAAAGGCTGCCATTTTCTATATGTTGATTTAACAGCAGGAGGTTCCAAGTAGCTTCGTGTACTTGTTTGCCTGTGGTTGGGGATTAAATTTTTTACTTGTTGCTCGCATCCTACTAGCAATTCATGTTGCTCGTGGGGTTAGATGTGTTATCACGTACCATGGAGATAATGAAGACAGTGCAGAAAGCATGACCAAATTTCGGGATTGAATGCTGCTGCTGGAGGTGTAAAAGTCTGATAGTGAAAGTGCTCTATATAGAAGGGCTATATGAATGTCTGAGGCAACATTTTTTCATGTCCTTGGTTTATATTTTATTGGATGTAATGATGCGGAAAGTACTGAAGGAAGCCTTTGCATTTCTGGTATTTCCATCCAATTCGCAAACGTACTCCCTTCATGAGTCCAACTGGATTGTTCATGGTATTTGGGCCACTAATTGAAATTATGAGGGAACTCTGCCCAGGATAGGGGAGATCTGCATCAATTCCTGACAATTTCATCAGCCTAGTTGTATATTCCAGCTAACTTTCTTACCCTCTCCATCATTCTCTTCGGGAACATCCGATAAAATTGGAATGATACAGAGAAGATTGGTAATATTGGAACGATACAGAGAAGATTGGCATGACCCCTGTGCAATGATGACATGCACAAATCAAGAAATGGTTCTTACCCTCTACCTTTGCCTTTCCTCTTACAATTTTTTTTTCCCCTTTCATTAATGTATACTTGCATTTCCACTCAGAGAGGAGTTTACTGTTGACTGTTGAAACACCAACTTAATGGACATCGTGAGTTTGGCACACATGCTTATTGGTAAGCCAAGTGGACCTGACTTTTTAGACTAATGAGATCGCAATAGAGATGCTTTCCCCTCAAAAAGAAAATTGCAGTCTTGATTGCTTTATCACTTTCATGTCAAATGCAGCTGCAATGATGGACAGTAAGCATATTCTCAAGAAGTTTTATAAAAATGCGATGTTTTGTTGCATTGACCCTCAAAACGTTGTGGAAATTTCAGAAAGTAGTTGCCATTTTGGCAACAAATTTTATCCAAGAAGAGCTCGTTTCACCTACCTAGCTAGGATATCCACTTGAGACATTCAAGTTGAAAGAGGTGATGAGCACTTCAATGCTTGAATGTTCATGTCATGGCATTCTGTGATATGATTCTATCACTCCAAGGTGGGCACAAAGAGGTTCTTCAATGTAGTTAGATTTTTATTGTGAGCACATATATTGAAGAAATATTGTTTGCAAACCTGGTTATATGCATGCACTCAGAGAGCGCATCAACAAACAAATATACTTCTTTTAGCTGATGTGTCTCAAATACATAGCTGATATAATCTTGGGAGTTCACTTGTATCTGTGCTTTTCCCTCTTTATTTTCCCCATTCGTTGCAATCACTTTGCTGATCAGTACACAAGAAAAACTCGCACAATGAAAGACTACGGTCAATTCCTTCCATGGGTGAGATGCCAGTGTCTCTTTGTGATGCAGGCTGCCTGCCATGTCCCCGCATCGGTCCTTGGTGTCTCTCAGAAAATGGGCATATATATATATATATATATATATATATATATATATATTATAGCTTGTTTTTGTATCTATAATATTATCTTTTATTTCTTCCTGTAACTTTATTTTGCTGGTTTTTGTTCTGCTGATTTTTCAGCAGCTCTAGAACCAGCTGTTGGCTAGCTTCAACAGCTAGAATTCTAGCCAATGAAGGTAGCTCAAACTGGTAGTTCTTCGTTCTTATTTCTTTGTCTAAAAATTGAGGGCAGGGTAACATATGAAGCAAGGTTTGAGTGCCAGATTGTAGAAGTTTTTCTTCACTAGTATATTCAATTTTTCAAAGGTTGTGAGGCTTTAATGCTCTCTCTTAAGGCAGTTTGCATGTGTATTTTATTTTTTAAGGAGTGTGGTGATTGAGGTTTTCGAGCCCTGATTTACTTGGTATGAGAGTATGTGTCTTTGCAGTCTGAATTTCCCTTGCCCAACTTGGTGTGTGTCTCGGAAAAATTTACTGTTTGCTGCCACGAAGACTGGTTTTACCAACTGTTTGGTGAATCCCTTACTGACCGCTTCCTTGGTGCTGCCAAGTAAGAATTGCTGCAGAATCTTTCTGGTCAGGTCATGGTGGAACTTTCTTTTTTCTGGACAGTGTTATTGTTTATTTCGTTTCTTAGGCTTTCCATAACAAGCTATGTTAAATAAGGTACAAGCGGGGGCGAAACCGCACGTCTCTCTCCTAAGGCATAGTAGATTTCGGCATTGTGGAGGAGGTAGCAGCTTGGAGGGCCTCTGGCCCATCAGGGGCATCAGAGCGTGGGGGAGAATGATGGGATTGGCGAAACCATTGTTTTGGGTGGAGCTGAGGAATCTGTGAATGGTGGAGAGTTTTTGCCATCATCTTCTAACCTTAAAACTGGAAAGTTATGGGCCTCAGTGGTTGATGGGGGAAGGTATGAGACAGAAGCAGATATGCCTCCGCTAGAGAAAAAAGAGCGGGCAGGGAAGAGGCGCCTGGTAATTTCTCAAGAATCGTATAATGTTTTGTGCCAGCCATTTCAGTTTAGTGCTATAGTTACTCTTGCTGGAGGTGCCGGGAAAGGTCACCTTGACTACAACTTTATCTTCATCAGCCTCAAAAGCCTATGGCCTGGTATTGCTAATCTCAAGTTCACGTCGGTGGGGAAAGGTATGTTCCTCCTTTGCACCTCCATTGAAGCTGATCTGAAATTCGTCATGTTTCCTGGCAGATGGTATGTGGGAGGAAGACTCCTCATTGCGAACCAATGGCACCCTGGCATGCCCATGCGGATTGAGAGTTCCAATCCAGTCCAAATATGGATTAGGTTGCCTGACCTACCAGCCGAATTGTGGAGTCCACAGATTTTTACTGACATTGCAGACCTCTGGTGGCTCCTTTGTGGAGGCTGATGAATATACTAGGCATCTCCAGCGTTTTGGTTTTGCTCATATTAAAATTGAAATACCGTTGTGGTTTAGCCCGATTTCTGAGATTGAGCTGGAGATTATAGGGGGAAAGATCTTCGTTCATCTATCAATTACAAAACTAAGGTAAAGTACTGTAAAACATGTGGGTCTAGCTCACTTTGAT
Source organism: Nymphaea colorata (assembly GCF_008831285.2). Taxonomy (NCBI): domain Eukaryota; kingdom Viridiplantae; phylum Streptophyta; class Magnoliopsida; order Nymphaeales; family Nymphaeaceae; genus Nymphaea; species Nymphaea colorata. Next base: position 8,748,644 of record NC_045145.1, read on the forward strand.
GGTTCCTGCATTGTGACAAAGGCATCCATGGAAGGGGAGAAGGTCGCCCTCAATTCTTGGCAATTGGTTAAAACCCCCAAAGGCAAACATAATACAATAATGAGAAAGAGGACTATCGGTTGAAACAAAACAAATTTGAAGTCCTTAGGTTTTTTGTCAAAGATTGAGGTGGACATGGACCACTCTTCCAAACGTGCTGGTGAGAGGTTTTTGGGCTGCATAGAAGGAAAGGGGCATGAGCCAAGTAAGTTGGTTGACAAAGTGGAGCAGAGGCTGAAGTGATTCCAAATGCTCAAACCATACAACAAGGAAGAAAAAAGGTTCAGGTCTCGCAAGAAACCTTGGTGTCTCCAGGGCCTAATTCAAAAACTTAAAAGGCATTGCAACTGTCCTAAAAATTGTTCCAAACGCTTCGTTAGTGGCCAACATTAGCCAGATGGTAGAGAAGGCTAAGAAACGAACTCTTAACCACATGACAGTGAATGGTATTAAAAGCGACTTAGCCCACCAAAAGTGAGCGATACACCTGGGGAGGCAGGTGTGAGTATACTGTAAGAATCTTCACAAAATCACGTCTCTCCGTCTAAAAATCAGATAGATTGAGAAGAGACTATAGGAGAGAAGACAATGGAGGAAAGGGAGCAGTCGGCCAATGCAGCCATGCGTTCCTTAATCTCTATTATAAAATTAACCTAATCAGGTTACAACAAAATGTACAAAAATATATGAACATTTACAAGAATGCCACTGCCTAGTATGTTTAGGCGTGTGGATATAAGAGAAGTGGATCGGGTCTGAACAGACCCGATCCCCCATACGAACAAACTTAACAGCCCCCCTCAAGTTGTGCATGAGATTTGAACATGCACAACTTGTTTTTCAATTCCCAAAAATGCTGCCATATGAGTCCTTTGGTAAAGAGATCAGCTATCTGTTCACTGGTGGATATATAAGTAGGCAAGATCTCGGCTTCTTCAACCTTCTGACGAATGAAGTGTTGATCAATCTCTATGTGTTTGGTACGATTATGAAAAATGGGGTTGAAGGCAATTTTTATCGCACTTTGATTGTCACATAGTAATGATGACTGAACAATAGGAAGATTGAGCTCTCCAAGCAAATGTTGTAACCATGATGCTTCAGCTGTCCCTGCAGCCATTGCTCTATACTCTGCCTTAGTGCTAGATCGTGCAACCACATGCTGCTTTTTACTACTCTAACAAATGAGATTAGAATCAAGAAAAAGGCAGAAACCTGAAACTGATCGTCAGTCATCGGGATCTCCTGCCTAGTCTGCATCAGTATATGTATATGCTATGTCCAAGAGAAACATTGAGACATTTTGTGTAGATCAGTCCATCGCCAACAGTAGGTTTGAGATACCGTAAGATCCACTTAGCGGCATCCATATGTCCTTCGGTGGGTGCATGCATAAACTGAGAGATCTGATTTACAGCATATACTATGTTTGGGCGAGTAAAAGTGGGGTATTGTAACATACCAACAATGCTGCGATAGAATGTAGGATTGGAATATGCAGCAGTTCCATCAGAGGCAATCAATTTAGTGTTCAGAACACTAGGAGTAGTTATGGGTTTGCAATTAGTCATACTTGCCATGTCCAAAACATCAAGAGTATACTTGTGTTGTGTAAGAGTCAATCTATCATTCGTCCTATCAAGTTCAACACCCAAAAAATACCGTAATTCGCCGAGATCATTCATCTTGAATTCTTGCTTCAACATGCCTTTAACAAAAGATATATGTGAAGAAAAATTTCTAGTTATAACAATATCATCAACATATATAAGTAACAAGTAGTAGCTTCTTTGGTATGATAGATAAACAAGGAGTGATCAAGGGAGCTTCGGAGAAAACCAACTTGTTGTATATAATGAGAAAACCGATCAAACCATGATCTAGAAGCTTGCTTCAACCCATATAGAGACTTGTGTAACTTACAAACCCATTTTTGAGGATCATGAGTAGTATAGCCGGGAGGTTGCTCCATTTATACCTCTTCCTTAAGAATCCAATGAAGAAATGCATTTTAACATCTAACTGATAAAGAGACCATCCATATGAGACTGCAAAAGAAATAATCACACGTATTGTTCCCATCTTGATGACCGGACTAAATGTTTCATCATAATCTTTCCCATATTGCTGAGTGAAACCGCGCACCACAAGACATGCTTTATGTCGATCAATGCTACCATCTGGCTTATATTTCAGTTTGTAAACCCATTTGGACCCCACAACATTCTTATCAGCAGGACGAGGGACAATTTGCCAAGTCTGACACTCATGCAAGGCTGCCATTTCCTCATTCATAGCTTCAACCCAACATTTTTCCTTACTCGCATGGTGATAAAATTTTGGTTCCACCTTTTTGCTGACTTCTATCATAAACAGCTGAAAATCCAAAGAAAAATTGTTATAGCTCACCCATCTATCAATAGGATGTCGCACGCGTTGTGATTGGCGTGGAACTGCAGTAGGAACTGATCGCCTAGAATACACCAGGCCTGAGAACCGATTATGTATAGGTGGATCATTGGGCTGAGAAGATGAAGGTATGCTGTCCAAGGAAGTAGTGTTGTTCGAGGAACTGCTTACAATGTCTCAGGCTCATTAACAGCTTGCTCCTTGTGCTCAGTCAACATTTCTACCCCTTGTCTTAAGATTTCAGCATGTAGCCAGGTATCATAAACCTCATTTTTGTCCTGGAGTGTCACAGAAGTAGCCTTGGAATCCTGTAACCTGCTTTCATAAAAAACAACATACCGTGAAATATGTACATGCCCAGTTTTATGGTTATAACACCTATAACCCTTGTAGTTTTTTACATACCCTATAAATCTGCACAAAATAGCACGATCTTGAAATTTGTTTCGTAAGGAAACATCAACATGCACATAGCACACACATCCAAAAACACGCAACTCCTCATAATGTGGTTGTTCTTGATGTAATAGAAAAAATGGTGATTTTTCATCAAGCAAAGCCAATGGCAGTCAATTTAAAACATAGACAGCCGTATGAAAAGCCTCGGTCCACAATGTCACAGGTAAGTCTGTTTCATGCATCATGCTGAGCGCGCTTTCAACAATATGCCTATGTTTCCTTTCAGCAATTCCGTTTTGCTGAGGTGTATGCAGGCATGAAATATGTCTGGTGATCCCATTATCTAGTAAGTACTCAGTAAATTCATTAGAAATAAATTCACCACCACCATCACATTGAAAATGCACAATATTACTGGAGTATTTATTCCGAACCAAGGCATGAAATTGAGTGAACAAGCGAAAAACTTCTGATTTGTGTTTCATGAAATGGATCCAAGTATATCGGGAATATGAATCAATAAAAATGACATAGTATCTACTCCCAGAAGAAGAAGGAATTGGAGCATGCCCCCAAACATCAGAAAATATTGTGTAAAAAACCTTTGAAGCTCTTTTATTGATTAATTGAAAGGGAAGGGCATGACTCTTACAAATATGACAACTTGAGCACATGCTGGACCCACTAACTGAACTTAGACTGGACTTATCTAAGAGTCTGTCTGCAACAAGACTTCGAACAAAAGACTGACTACAATGAGCTAACCGACCATGCCAAATGGATGGCTTATTATACTCTGCGACATTGACTTCACTATGACTTAGAAAACATGAATCTGAAGGGTGAGGTTTTGACAGCTGTGGAACTTCTTCAAAGACATACATATTTCCTTTGCGAGTGCCCTCAACGAATGTCTTCTTGGTTCGAGCATCCTTGATATAAACAGAAGACGGCGTGAATTCAACAGAGGAGTGAGTATCATCAATAAGTTTAGACACTGAAATAATATTTTTCTTGACACTTGGAACAAAAGGGCATTCTTTAATGGAATGAAAGAAGAACTCATAGATATTTGTGCATTTCTAATGTGCGATATTGTGTGATAGGAACCATCTCCTCCCGTGACAACTGAGCCTTGATCTAAATAAGGGAAAACACTAGAGAGATTACCTGTGTCACCAGTAACATGGGCTGCTGCTCCAGAGTCCACATACCACTCTGCTTGCTCATTTTGTTTCAAGTGGAGCTTCGATAGGGCTGTCATGAGAAGTTGCTGCACGTCTGCTGAAACATTTGATGTCTGATTTGAGCCAAATGATGATGAAGTTGACCCTGCTGCTGCCTTGTTTTCACGCCTAACCTGATTATTTTTGTTTTGAGGGTTGTGCCAACATTCTAATTTTACATGCCCCCTCTTGTTGCAATAGAAACAAGTTGGAACCCTTCTAGATGTGGCAGAGGTAGTATTCATGCCTGGTGGTGTTGGGAGAATCCCTCTTCCCATTCTTGCCTGAGAAGTCCAAGGACGAGTGCGATTCCCTTGCAGTACATGTGTCCCTGTGATCAGTACATTATGGCTGTTGAAAGGAATCAAATTTTGTCGCTGAACACGACTAGCTTCATGTTGAAAAAGCTTGGCCTTCAGATCTTCAAAAGATGGGAGGACATGTAGGACTTTCAAGGCTGTGCAAAAAATGTCAAAATCTGTTCCCAGTCCACTCAAAGCTTGTTGCACTTTGTCCTTGTCGCTGACGGGATGTCCAATGGTAGCAAGCTGATCACTTACACTTTTAATTTCATTTAAATATTCCAAAACTGTACGCGTCCCACGCTTGATGTCCTGAAATTGCCTTCTTAATTGCAGAAACCGTGCTTCCGATACTTGAGAATACATTGTGGCAAGGGTAGACCACAACTCTAGGGCTGTTAAATCATCATTAATGCCTCTTAATACCTCCTCTGACAAGGTAGAAGTAATATAAGCAACAAGAGACTGGTCGTGAGCCAGCCAAACTTCATATTCAGAATTGTTTTCAGTAAGAGTTTCATATTCAAATCTGATTTCACTCACAGGCGAAGCCCCAGCTGCTTGATCTCCCACTACGGTCTTCTTCACTTCACAGTCAGTATACTTTGGAGGTGCTAGAGTGGTACCATCGATATGCCCATAGAGTCTATGAATTTTAATAAATGGGACAATTTGACGTTTCCAAGTCAAATAGTTACTATGATTCAGTTTTTGAGAGATAAGTTGGGAGAGAAAGCTGGACGATAGAAGAGAGGGAGTCGGCTGATCCATAACTAAAAAGGAGATGATTAGGGCAGGCGACAGATTAAGGCTAATCGATTAGGGCAAAATGATTAGGGCAAATCATGCAAGATTTAGGGCAGAAACTGAAATGAGGGATAACCACGCCAGAAAAGAGGATTTAGGGTGGATTAGGGCTAATCACATCAAACTGAAATCACTCACCGGAGGACGATGCAACCTGTCTCTGATACCATGTAAGAATCTTCACAAAATCACGTCTCTCCGTCTGAAAATCAGATAGATTGAGAAGAGAGGATAGGAGAGAAGACAATGGAGGAAAGGGAGCAGTCGGCCAATGCAGCCCTGCGTTCCTTAATCTCTATTATAAAATTAACCTAATCAGGTTACAACAAAATGTACAAAAATATATGAACATTTACAAGAATGCCACCGCCTAGTATGTTTAGGCGTGTGGATATAAGAGAAGTGGATCGGGTCTAAACAGACCCGATCCCCCATACGAACAAACTTAACATATACAACAACCCCAAGATCTCACCATGGTGGGGGTTACATCCGGTCCGGAGGATAGGCTATCAATAGACGAGATGGATGTTGGCACCGTTGAGGCAAAGTCATTTCCAGAGGCTATGGATGATGAGAAGGACATTGAATTCTCCAAAGACCTAACAGTCAGTCGAGAAGGGAGGGGGCACGGCCAGCCTAACTTATGAATATCCTTGCTTGGAATGTCCATAGGCTGGCGACTCCTCCAGTTCAACATGAGTTCCTGGGAACTCTAAGGAAAATGAATACAACCATTACTTTTGCAATTGATTCCAAGCTCAATATGGAACAACTTCAGAAGCTCCAACTAAAGATCTCAAAAATACGCTTGATCTCTAACATCCATATAGCGGGACCATGGGTGCACATTATCGCATTATGGGATCAGCATGAAGTGACTCTCCAAAATAGGTATGCACATCCTCACTATGTTGTTTTACTTTTCTCTATAGTCTCGTCTGGCCTGTGTTTTGTGGCTATAGGAGTTTATATGCATACTGATTATAAAATAAAAAAGGACTCATTTTTGAGCTTATGTTGTGTACTGAACCATTGTAGTGTGCCTGTGATTTGTATGGATGATTTCAATGTTGTTCTAAACAACAGTGAAAAAACTGATAGGGCGCCGGTTCTTTAAGCTTATATTGCACTTTTCAATTTTGTTGCCCAATCAGCCTTATATGAAATATCCTGCCCTAAGATGAAATTCACATGGACTAACAATCGTGTGGGCCATGAGAATGTCATGTCAAAGATTGACAGGTGCTACGTCTCCAAAGAATGGGTGGATGACCCAGAATTGATTCTACACTTGGAAGTGCAACCGAGGACTATGTCAAACCACAACTCAATCTTGCTCTGCATCTCCAAATGTAGGTTCAGCACTTGGGGTCGTACCCCATTTCGACACTTTTAGTATTGATAGGAGATGGTAGGGTATAGTGATCAAATTCTTTCAACTTGGGCAGAGGATACCAGGGGCTGCACCATGATCAAGCTCATACATAAATTGAAGGCAACTATGGACAAGCTGAAGGTTTGGTGCAAAGGAGGAGCAAGTGATCTCCCCACCAAATTATGGAGGCTAAGAACAAGATCAAACTTCTTCAAGCCCAAAGCAAAAGTGGCATGCTAGAGACAATAGACGAAGAATGCATGCTCAAAAGCAAATTATCCAAGATCTTGTCATTAGAAGAATGACTATGGCATCAAAAATCAAGAATCAAACGGTAAACACAAATTTTTTTCACGGGATTGCTAATGGGAGAAAGCGCCGAAATAAGATTGAGGCTCTCTCACAAGGGGTGGCTTACGACGGATACTCCTGATATATTTACAACTTGTATTGACTTTTTCACCGACATGCTAGGGACCAGCCATGGCTTAGGATGCCTACCCCAAACCATCACACCAGGTCCTACTATGTTGCATGAGTAGAATGATGAGTTGTTGAAACCAGTTACTGAAGCATAAATCAAGTGGGTGGTCATGGATGCAGAAAGGGACTCATTGCCCAGAACAAAATGGGTTTGGAAATAGCTTCTTCCAAAACAACTAGAGTGTCATGTAGGAGGCAACACCAGGGGCTATTCGTGGGCTTTTTGACACCGGCAGATGAGTACTTCCCCATCTCCCTTTGTTCTAGCATGCTGAAATTTATCACAAGGATTATGATAAAGTGAATGCAGCCTATTCCAAATAGGATTATCTCAAAAAATCAAAGTGCTTTCCTTCTCGGGAGGTGCATTCAGGATGACTTTCTACTCAATCAAGAAATTGTCCACATCTTTGAAAGCAGCTTGTGTGAAAATTGATTTAAGTAAGGCCTATGTCAGAGTGAATTGGGAGTTCTTGAAGGCTACCTATGCCACTTAGGATTCCATGATTTGTGGGTGAAGATACTTATGACAATCATCACCACGGTTAAATATGTGATACTTAGGAAGGAATGTGGTTTGAGAATAAGAGAGGGCTTAGGCAGGGGGATCCGCTCTACCCCTACTTTTTATTACAATTATGGAATTATGGAAATGCTTACTCACACTATACAAGCTCAAGTAAATAACAAACAAATCAAGATCCCCTTCATGGGGCTGGGATCACTTCCCCCTTCTCCACTTTGTATACAAACGACATCATATTCTTCACGGAAGGAAGGCTGAAGAACTTTCGAAACTTAAAAGTGTGTCTTAATGAATTCTCTAGTTGCTCGGGCCTAGCCATGAATACTGCCAAGAGCTCAATTCTTCCACTCAACTTGGACAGTTGAGTACACACTCAAATAGAGCAGACATTAGGCTCGCGTCAAGGTCAGCTTCCTTCTATGTACCTCGACATTCCCCTCCATAAGAATGATGTGACAGAGGAACAATGTAGGCATTTAATTCTTCGCTCATCCCAGAAGCTAACTCTTTAGAAACAAAGATACCTTTCTTTTCCAGACAGACTCAACCTAATCAAACAAACTCTATCTCTATTGTCTGGTTACTGAAACCTGGTGGTTAAACTCCCTGCTACTACCTATAAGCAACTGAGTAAAATGGCAGCCGACTTCTTATGGGGTGATATGGCAGACAACAAAAGCCATCATCATATTAAATGGTCTACTCTGTATCTCCTGAAATTAAAGGGAGGCATAGGACTCAGAGACCTCAAGGAAACCAATCTTGCCAACTTGGCTTTTTTAGTGTATCGCATGACCCAACAGTCTTCCTCTTAGGCAGACCTTGTTAAAGGTCAATACTAGGAGTGGAAAGGACTGGTTGCAAAAGGGTGTCTAAAGAACGACGAAGGTCATTGTAGTCTTGGAACAGGATTAATGCAAATGTCAGTTGGATGATAGGCAATGGTGCTATGGATTGGTGACTAAAGTGTCTGAATAATAAGATCCCAATATCCCATCACCATTTGGTACAAGACACGATCAGATGCACAATAGAAGAAATTATGGAGGAGAATTGGGAGTTCATCAGTGAGTTCCTTGTACACCTGATGTTTTGGTATGGAGAAACAAAGATCAAGGGAAATTCAATTGACATGAATTTTGGCAAAGGATTTGGAAAAAAGGCTCCAAGAGCAATGATAACATGCACGTTTTGAAAGGGAGAAGATTCCCAAGGAGCACTTGGACTATTTATTTAGGTGTTTCAGGTCGTCTACCTATTGATGGGTTTGTGCAAAAGTAGAGTATGTCACTTGTTTCTAGGTGCCTAGTCTGCAAGCAGGAGATTGAAAACATGAAACACCTTTTTTTCAAGTGTAAGAGAGCTAGTTTTATATGGATATCCATTTTCAAAAAATTTGAGAGGACCAAGCAATGGCATAAGAGTTCCCCAAACCTGATGCAAGGGCTTATCTGGTGGCACAAGAATGACTTCAAAGACAAACTGCTTGATAAATGCTGGAAAGACAACTTCCATATGGCAATATGGTTCATCTGGAAGACACACAATCACATCAAGCATAAGGGTGATCTACTAATTGGCAACTTGGCAGAACGGTTATGGGCCCACTGCAGTGATTACTGGTGGAATTTGCAATGGAAAGAAACTCAGTTGGTTAAAATTCATAACTAGCTCTGCTCTGGGATTCTATAGAGCAATGGAGTTAGACATGGTGATAGATGAGTAGAAATCAGCATTAGTTCGTGGATAAAGAGTGGCAGAAGAGGAGTGGCTGGTCTCATTATAGACATCTTTGGATGGTTCTGTTTTGGTTTGTCCTACTGGTTTGAGAATCATATTGGATGGTGGGAGACAGAGATTCTAATGGAATGCATTGGGTACTTGGTGAACATTGAGGATAACTTAGGCTGCATTTACCTTCTGGCCAATGATGGAGATTGGAATCAGCACCTACATAACAACATTGAACGTGGCACAAAAATAGTAAACAACATTTTGATGAGCAGTAGTAGCTTTCTTAACAGGCTTACTATTTGCAAGGGATGACTTCTTGCTGAAGCTACTAACTTTTTGTCGATTATTCCGACCAATGGATTGTATAGGAAATGGATTCACCATGACAACATGTGAGATCCATTAAAAGGAAGTAATACTATGAGTTGAAGTCCTGTGCGGGCACTTTTTTGTTGTACGTATTACTCCATTCTGTTGGAATAAATGGACGGGGGCCTAACCCCCATGCAGTTATTGTCCAGAAATAAGGTACAAGCACGAGACATCATATTAGGAGCAAAGGGTTCTGACCGCTTGTTATCGAATCAAACAGAAACCACAATTAGTTTTGACCAAAATTCTTGATGGTAAATATATAAGTTAGAAGGTACTAAAAAAGAAAAGGTTATAAGTAATTAGGAGAAAAAAAATGTAAAGATTGGAAAGGTTACCACAAAATCGTGACTTGAACTCTTATTTGAATTGATAATGGAAACCATTGGTCAAATCTCTAAGCTCAACTATGTTATTGAACCTTGGAATTTCTTGAAGATTCACACTATAAGAATGTTGCACATATGGTAACATGAAAGTGAGAATTGCAAATCTTTGACAAAGCAACAAAGCCTTTAAGGAATATGTCACCAAAGTTCATCAATTATGAGATGAAATGATCCAATTGATATAGCCCTTACAAAAAGGATACATCTAAAAAAAATTGTATAATTGGTTTGAGAGCTGATTTCAACAGTGTAAAGACTCCCCTTTCATATAGATCCAAAGTCCGTATTCTGAGTAGGACCATTGCCAAAATCTAAATGTTGTAAAAAAATAGGTTGATTTTTTTCAAGGAATAACATGGTAGTGTGCTTGCTAATTCTCATCTTCCTCACTTGGATAGATTTAGTGAGGAAAGGAATTGAAAGTTCATTTAGTTTCATTGCTAAAAAGTGGGCATATTAAGCCTAAAAATCGCAATATATATATATATATATATATCTGTCAAGTGATCCAAGACTGCTTTTATAATTATAGTTCCAATGGTTCCTCCTCCCTATATATGTAGGGAGGAAGTATTGGAATTCTAATATAGAAGCAGGGAGGAAGTATTGGAATTCTAATATAGAAGCGAAGTGTCTTGGGTCACTTGACATCGATAAATTTGTGAGTGTCCTTTAATAAAAAAATTGTTTACAATCTCCAGCCTCTTTTTAAAGGAAATGCTACATACAAGTCGGGAGCCACCATTGGTTCCATGTAATCGGGTCTTCTATATTCAATTTAGGAGCATATTTTCTTATGACTCTAAAGTGTTCCTTACTTTCTAAATGCATGAATGGAAAGTTTATCCTTTTGTGAACACTGGTGATGGTATCTCTCTTCCAATTGAATGTAGTGAGAGTGTCAAGCTAATTAATGCCTTGATTCTGTGATTTTACTTGCATCTCAAATTGCTGAACATGGTTGTCAAGTAATTTTCTCGCCAAACAAATTCTGCATAGGGGCTTCTCTCCCATGGAAGATAATTCAAGAAGGCTCTAGAAGAGATGGTTTTCATTATATTGATTAATTTCTTGGATATTTCTAGACTATATAATATTATTGCATCAAGATTTAGCCACCCAAGATTGGGGAAGATGTCTCATATACCATTACAAAAAGGAACATGTAACTAAGATTTTGTTTTTGTTTATTGCAGCGACGGAGATGCATTGGGGCTGCCCAAAGCAGCCCAACAAAAAATTTCATGGGAAAATTTCAAAATTACATTGTGATGAATTAAAAATTATGTGGGACGCCTACATCATACCTGGGCTAGTAACTTGTGCCCCTCAGCCAATAAAGCCTACGTAATGTTTCTAAATTCTTTTAAATGAAAAAAAATTTATACAAAAAAAATCTGGTCCTATGACTCCAAAACAAAACAGAGTTCCTAAAGGAAACATATAATAACATTGAAACTACAAGAGACCTCATTGTTTGTAGAAATATCGAGAAAACTTTTGAGGTAGTTTGATTTTGCTATTGGATCTTCTAAGGAGTGGTCGATGTTCTCGAGCATCTTCCAGAGTTTGGGGAATACTTCTATATACAGGTAAGGATATTTTCGGCCCTCACTTCTATCTAATTGGCAAATGAATCCCATCCAAACTTTTGAAAAATATTTCGTTTTTCCAAACACTTTGTAAAATTGCTACAACATTCTTCATCTCCCCTGACGGCTTTTAACATTGACACAAATAGACAGGCCATCGCCATAGCCTACGGCAACGACACTGGTATTTGTAAAAAAGGCTTCATTAGAAGAAGCCAATGGCATTCCATGATGGGAAAGTCATCATGATAATATTTCTATCAACGATGGCTTAAGCCATCATCACATGGTAATTATACAACAAAAAGACAAAAAAGGTTGTTCCAATCTCAACTACTTCGACCTCCATGTCACAGCTGCAAACCCTGCTTCTAGCTGCCTCCATCACCATCATCTAGATTGAGAGAAAGAATGTTGCAACTAAAGATCTCGCTTCCACCTGCCTCCACTACAAAGTTTTAAAGAGCGAAAGAGAGAGAGGAGTTCTGGCTGGAACATGAGCTTTCAAAGCTCTCTTGTTTGCAGCCACAAGGATCTTTGGAAGCTCGCTGGTATATATATATATAAAGAGAGAGAGAGAGAGAGAGAGAGAGAGACCTTATATGTCGCCTACCATTGCCAATGAGCCTATCAACACCTGTGACCGCCATTCTCGCCTGTCCCATTCGCTGCCTACTAATGCCAAACAATGACCTATAAGTCTCTTGCTGCCTTCGCTAAAAGACAAAATGACAATTTAGTGGAGTGAAACCAAAAACTAAAAGGAAGAAAGAGAATCAAAGAGAGGCTGACATCATGTCATTAAACATAATAGAACTATTCCCCTAAATGATGTCTCGTACCAGGTAAAGTGAGCTATAAGAACCTGAGACATATACAACACATGGGAACCATGTCATCTAGATTTTATTAGTTATACTGAACCAGAAGACCAATTATTGGGAGTTGCCATACTTTCTTGTATTTGTACTAGAGCTAATCATGTTGTCTGGGTTATGAATCTTTGCAAACATATATATGTCGATGTAGGCCAACTTCTGGCCATCAATAGTCTGTATTTTGATTTCCTATTAATGTATTTGGTAACATTTATTTGAACCTTTGAACATCTGTCACTGATAATGCTTTTATTTAAGTTATAAAATTGAATTCATTATTTTGGTGTTCTATGTATTATCTTGTTTTAACAAGATCAAGTTATTGAATGTGTTGATTTTGATTTAACAAGTTTGTTATGAATTTTGTAATAGGACTGATATAACATGCCCTTGTACTATCGAACATGAATGATTTTTGTATATAGAAAAAACAAGCAAAACCAACAACTATAATGTTCTAGTCATCAAACAATGGACAGAACAGACAAGATAGACAAAACAGATTGTACGTGATGCAAACACTAGATAGAACAGACAAAATGCACATAACATAAATCAAACATTGAACAAAACAGACAGAACAGACAAGACAAACATCAAGGAAAACAACCATTGAACATAAGGAACATGGTGTTTTGCTCATAAAGCCATCAAACAATGGACAGAGAACCCTAATAATAGGACAGACAGGACACGGATGCCCTCTAAAGAAATGAGAAGAAAGGGTCCCTGTAGTTGATGGATCCACCATAGCTCTGAGGCAGATCCAAGAAAGTGGCTTGTAATCCCAGCCTTGAGCTCTCAAGACTGCTGACCAAATAACTAAATCGAAGCAAATTAAAAACACCACCTAATAATGAAATGTGGCATCACCTCATAAAAACCACTAAAATGTGGCACCCATTTTGCTCAAGACATGGCCATACTCCCACCCAGTGACAGCCAGTGATCAAAAGCGTCAAAGGATATTAGCCAAGATGCTCCTTGGATCTGATCATTGCTTGAAGGATGGTTCTCCTGAACATCTTAAGATGCCAAATGCATTGCAACAACATAACAAGAGACTGCCTTGTTAACATTAGGGACTAAAGATAGGACAGCTAGCCATGAACATGATGACAAACCTCTATGGAAAATGGGATGCTTGCACTTTCTCATCTAGGAAGGCTCTTATTTTGGAGTCTCTCACTTTTTCATCTTTCTCATATGCTAGCTGGAGTTTAACTCGAAAATCACATTCTATGATCATTCAAATGTTAACCTCATATGGCCCATGTAAGTAGTTTAAGGCTTTCAAAAAACTAATCAAATGAACAAGACTTACCCAACCATGTCCAACAATTTTCATGTAACAGTGAGCAGTATTATCTACAGGTCATCAACTAAGTCTAACTAATCATGTAGAATGCACGTTCTTGCAGCTCTGACCAACTAATAGAATTACAACAAGAGAAACTGAATATGCCCTCAACATATAGAAGAAAAAAATGATGAGATATATCTTTCAACTTAATTCTTAGCAATCTACAAAACCATAGCTGAGTGAAGGCATCTGCTTCCAAAGGCTTTTGAACCAGTAATTTGCCAACCAGCTCCTTCTCTATAACACTCAGCCTACAATAGCATGAGTTAAGATCAGAGATACATGAGATCATGAAGCTAACAAGATGACAATAAATAATTGGAACTTATAGTATCAGTTGTATCTTAACCGTTATTCATAAAACTTCCCACAATGTGCATAGCATCATTACGAGTCATAGATACACTATATCCTTTGAAAATATTCATTGGATCAGCAAAATCCAAGAGCCAATACAAGGATCAAACATTTCCACACGTGATAAGAAAAACTTGTCCCATCATAACTGCCTTATGCATACCTGGAAAAATTGGTTTGAGAATGTTAGCATCACACAGGAAAGACCAGGTGCCAACACATGTTACAATATAAAATTTCACCATCAGGAAGTAAATAATAAAAATAACTTACAGTTTTTCATTCAACACCACCAAGGAAGGGCAGCTTCTTCTTGAAGACATACAGTCAAGCCTTGTCCATGAAGCAAAAAAAATATCAGAATCATACAATCATTCTAATATTAGTATAAGGATGATTAATATGTGAAAACCCTAAACAATCTAAATTATCCACCATATTAGACCTTCAAGCTTGGTTCCCTACCAATATGGCATTTAGTCACCCAGTAATGAATTAGTCTTGAACCTGATAAGCCACATCCCTGAACCATATAGAAAAGGACTACATCAATTTGCTACAGATTTCAATTGCATTTTTCCCTACTATACACCCTATGGCCTAAAGTTTTTTTGCATAACATAAATAGTCAAAAATCCAAAACGAAGAGAAGGACATATTTTGGAAATAAGTTATTCTTGATTCCTTGAAAATCAGCTGCAGTTTTACATCGTTGAAGAAAGGCTATGTTAACCAGAAAGATGACCCCTTTTGGTCGGAAAAACTGTTGTTAAAGATTTAGCTTTTGCAGCAAAAATTTCATGAATATAGTCTTCTTCCTTACTAAGAAGAATGGAGTTAATGTCCAATTTGCTTTGCACGTTTCTTGTTTACTTGAAAGGCAGAAAACATTGGATTCCATCCTTTAACATAATATTCCTATTCCCTCGATTAGATTCCTCCTTTCACCACCATTGGTTCACACAAAACGGTAGATCTTACGATAGGAGACTAGAAAAAAATTGCTAAAACGGAATGAGGAATCTATCATGGAAACGAACAATGCCAAATTGCTGGAATTGCTTCAACCATAGTTGCAACAATTGTTTGTATTTAGAAACACTTATAGAGACACTTATTGTTCATTGCATATTGAAAGACAAGATTGAGAGAACATGATTAAGAAAACAAACCATTTGGCCTTGAAATACTAAGATTGACAGAACAAATGCCGTCTAATTTGGCTTTTTTAAGTTCAACAAGATATAAAAATGGATCCAACTAATGATTTTTAATATATGAACCAGATTAAAATGAAACACTTATTGTTCCTAGCATATTGAAAGACAGGATTGAGAGAACAATATTAAGAAAACAAACCATCCAGCCTTGAAATATTAAGATTGAGAGAACATGTGCCTTCTAAGTTGACTTTTTTAAGTTCAGCAAGATATAAAAATGGATCCAATTAATGATTTTTAATATATGAACAAGATTAAAATGCAAACAAGCATCATTTCCTTGCTTTTTTAGAAAACATGGGCTTAATGTGCTGCATAGCCATTTTTTCATCCAATCCAAATGCTACTCCTATAAAAGAGACATATTAAGTAATGTACAACTTATAGTAAGTTTTATCCCATAACGACGACTAGACCAAATATATTCAAATTTGTAACGTACTAGTCCATTAGGATTAGTCAAATAATCCATACCACATGAGCAATGGAACAACACATATACTTGATTGTTTTGTACAGATAAAAAATTAATTTTAAAACATAATAGTGGAGCTGTTGCATACATAGCTTTCCTTATGTACCAAAATTAGGCCTGGGCATCGGGCTGGCCCGGCCTGGCCCAACACCCGAAAATGAAGTCTGGGCCCAGCTTGATATCCGACATTCGAGCTTGGGCCCAGTCTAGTTAAAATAAAAAATATTTTTTAAAATATAAAATAAAGATTTTAAATATAAAATATATTTTAATAATAAAATATATATCATTATTAAGTAAAAATAATATTAAAAAAATAAATCAGGCCGAATCAGGCCCCATTTGGCCGACCTAGGCAGATTTTTTTGGGCCCGAACCCGGGCCTGATTGGTCCCATTGCCTAGGCTTCTTAACCAAAATTTCACCATGAATTGCAAATAAATAGCAAGACACTATCCCATCAAAGGATAAACTAATCTCTTAAAGCTATACCAAGGTCAAGACAAGAAACAACAAATTCTATTGTTTGATGTTGTTTCATATTATTTTCGAACCATCTCAAAGAATGGTTTGCTTTTGTCTACACGAAAATGTCATTGGAAAAAAACTTCACATCCTTCGTTTATATGCAAAATACCATTCCATGATGGATGCTGGATGCTAAACATGGGAGAATAAGGCTACTTTATTTACATGAAAAGCAAACAATCTTATCACTAGGAATGAGTTACGGGACATTCCAAAAGCCACAATATTGATGGCAAGGTTTGCATGAAATTTTGCACTTTCATCAGTTATTTATTTAACTATTGATTCAGAATCATGCTCATGAAATTAATATAGAAAATGCACCATTGAAGATACTAATGGATGAACTATTGGTTGAAGATGAGAAGATTTCCATTTTGAAGCTCGATGATATGAACATAAATAGTTGAAACACTTGTAGAAATGAAAAAAATTTGCCAACATTAAGCATAAAGGACATCAAGAACTATAAAACAATACCTAAGGATGTTGGATGCTACTCCGTCTGAGCACTGTGTTCATGACAGACTGTAATTGTTGCCTAAGTTCTTCATTTTATAGTTTCATTTCTGCATTTTGTTTTAACTTTTTTGTTGAATACAACATTTTTTAGGCTTTTAATATTCCTCCTTAATAATTACAGTTTCTTGTATCACTTTTGTATGTATTTAGACAACTCTACATGACCATGTAAAATTTCATACAAATCATCTAGTTTGACTCCTATTTCATAACTGCCTACACATCCATATCTTGACTCATGGCTTTTGCATATACATCAGTTCAACTAATTGTATCAATTGCCCCTATAGGCAGTTGTGCAAGATGCATTTTGAACATAGACTAGCAAAAAAATAGACAATAATATCCATGCACACAAGATATAAATAAGTACACAATGACAAAACAAAAGCAAAACATACAATGCCATTTGCAACCTTCTTATTTACTTATTCTTTTTTTTTATGTGTTTTTATGAAAATATCCACTCGACTGACCTTTATTCCACTATTGCTTACTGTCTTATTAAATGAATTGGTTAAAATTTTGTTAGCAGTTATTAATGGTACAACGGTACATACATATCATACTGTATTTAGAAAAATACACCATCTTTCGATCTTGCACGTAGACCGTAAATATGGAGAAAATATTGCATACATTCACCTATGTTCTCTCATGCAGGAAGTTGAGAGATGGGACCTATCCCATCGGTATAGGATCTGTCAATTTCTGGTGGCATTACATCAATTCCATGGTTTTGCTTTGTAAACTTGTAGGCTTTTAGCTATATGACTATTTATAAATTCAGTGTCTGATCGATTTTTGGCAACAGTGTTTAGCTATTCATTTGTTGAAATAAACAACTAATGCCCCCACCATTGATTGATTTGTCTAATCAAAATGGAGAAAATTTTTTAGAATAAAGCTCAAGTTGTGTGTTGTTGTGCTTCCCCAACTATACATTACAAATTTTTAAGCTTAGAGTTGACATAACCACTTTAGTTTATCTTTTTCAACTATAAGAAAAGTGTAGAAATATGCAACGGAAGAGAGGAAAAGAGAAAAAACACACGATATACGTGGAAAACCTCAAGAAGAGGTGAAAAACCATGGAGAAGCTCTCACCTAGGGACAAAACCGCAACCCTAGGAGAGAAAATTATATTCCACTTTTATCAGCAAAACAACACTAAGTGGGATTATAAGGGGGAAACTCGCCTAGGGTACCGAGCCACTCTCGGTTCCCGTGCCCATGGGACCGGGTCCATATCCAGACCCGGTTCCCTTACACAAGATATTCTAACACCCCCCCTCAAGCTTGGCATACATGTCAAACATGCCAAGCTTGCTCACATTTTTTTCAAATTGAGATGTACATAAGGCTTTGGTTAAAACATCTGCAATTTGATCTTCAGACTTCATATAAGGCAGGATCAACTCCTTTGAATCAATGCGTTCCCGTATGAAGTGACGATCAAACTCCACGTCTTTGGTTCTGTCATGCAGGACGGGATTATTTGCAAGGTTAATCGCAGATTTGTTGTCGCAGTACATCTTCATCTTCTCTTCCATTTCAATTCCAATATCTGCTAGAAGGATCTTCAACCATAGCATTTCTGTAACTCCCATAGCAACCTCCCTGTATTCAGCCTCAGCACTGGATCTAGAACAAACTTTCTACCTTTTACTTCTCCATACAACCAGGTTACCCACTAGAAAGATGCAGTACCCTGTGGTAGACCTCCTAGTATCAGTGCACCCTGCCCAATCTGCGTCAGAGTATCCTTCAATATTAAGTTGGTCTTGCTGAGTATACAGTAATCATTTCCCTGGGTCATTTTTCAGATACCCCAACACTCTTTCTGCACTCTTCCAGTGACAATCAGTAGGAGCATGCATAAACTGACTCAACACATTCACAGCATAGGTGATATCAGGGCGAGTGAGGGTAAGATAGATGAGCTTACCAACCAACCTCTGATACCGACCTTTTCCTTCCTCATCCAGGATGTTGCCAGTTTTGATGCTTATCTTCGTACCAGACTCCATTGGAGTTAGAAAGGGCCTACATCCAAGTTTACCTGTCTTCTTTAAGAGATCCAGAGTGTACTTCCTTTGACTCATAACAAGCCCTGTCTTTGACCGAGCAATCTCTATCCCCAGAAAGTACCTTAGTTTACCCAGATCTTTCAGATCAAATTCAGCAGCTAACCTCTCCTTCATCTTCTTTTTCTCTTCTTCATCGTCACCTGTGACAATCATATCATCAACGTATACAAGAAGGAGACTCACCAAACCATTTCTCTGCTTAATGAATAGGGTGTGATCACCATTTCCCTGTTTGTATCCATTAGTCTTCATCACTATCCTCAGTCTTTCAAACCAAGCTCTAGGAGAATGCTTTAGTCCATACAAGGGTTTCTTGAGATGACAACATTTTCCGCTTTGGACATATCCAGGGGGCATGCTCATATAGATCTCTTCTTCTGGATGGCCGTTCAAGAATGCATTCTTGACATCAAGCTGGTCCATGCTCCACTTCTTTTGCACAGCAAGTGCTAAGATGACTCTCACGGTTTTCAGTTTGGCAACAGGGGCAAAAGTTTCAAGATAATCAATACCATATTTCTGACTGAACCCCTTTGCAACAAGGTGAGCCTTATACCTTTCCACAGTACCATCAGGTTTGTACTTCACACTAAACACCCACTTGGAACCAACTAAATGAGTGTCCTTGGGGATATCAACAACTTCCCACGTGCTGTTCTTTGCCAAGGCATTCATCTCCTCTGTCATGGCCTGTAGCCATTTAGGATCCTCTCTGGCATCTTCCACACACCTGGGGATCACAGACTTAGACAAGGATGTAATAAAGCATTTGTAATTCTTACTAAGTTTCGCATAAAAGACAAATCTCTTAATAGGGTGAGAAGTACATGACCTGGTTCCCTTGCGCAAGGCTATGGGAAGCTCTTCATCTATTGGACTTGGGTCATCCGGAGAACTCACAGGATTGGGATTGGTTCCATCAACATCTTCAACCACATCTGTCTTCTTTCTGATGTACACCTGGCCGAACAGATGATCACGGACTGTGGGCTGATCATCCACAGAGTTCCCTTGCACAGGGCGGTCGCTATCACCTCTGACTGTCTCTATCACACTGGGGCTGTCGCTATCACCTCTGACTGTCTCTGTCACACTGTGGCTGACCTTGTACTCTAAAAAATCCATAAACTGAACCAGCTGGTCTGAGGAATACTCTTCCACACCTTTCCCTATACACTCCCCCTGAAGAGGATTCATAGGAAAATACGCCTCATGTTCATGAAAGGTAACATCCCGAGAGACATAAATTTTGGAGGTAGTAGGGTCAAGACACTTATATCTCTTCTGAGTTGGAGAATACCCCAAGAAGACAGCTTTGACGGACCGATGATCAAGTTTCTTAAGGGTTGGACTATGGTCATGAACAAAGCAAGTACACCCAAACACTCGAGGAGTAAGAGGCCAAGGGTTATGAGTGGGCCTAAGCACAGAGTAGGGAGAACGACCATTCAACACACGAGTAGGCATACGGTTAATCAGATGGGCACTAGTGAGAAGAGCATCACCCCAGTAGCGCTTAGGAACATGCCTATGGAACATAATGGCACGGGTGACTTCTAATAAATGGCGATTTTTACGTTCGGCCAAGCCATTTTGAGGAGGTGTGTAACTACAGGATGTCTCATGAATAATACCCTTGCTCCTCAAGGAATCATCGATAGATTGGGAGACATACTCCCGAGCATTATCGGTGCGGAAAGCTTAAACAGAGGTCTGAAATTGAGTCTCAACAAATGCAACAAAATTTTTGACAATGATGGGAACTTCACTACGTTCTTTCAACAGGTACACGAACGTACAACGGGAGTAGTCATCAATAAGAGTCATAAAATAATGAAAACCACGACAAGTGGGTACTCCCGAAGGACCCCAAACATCAGAGTGAACTAAAGCAAACGAACGAGTGGTTTTATTGAGAGAAATAGGGTACGAAGCCCTGACATGTTTAGCCAACTGGCAAACTTCACATGAGAAAGAGTCAATAGAAACAGAAGTAAAAAGCCTTGGAAACAACTTCTTGATCAACTGGAAAGGGAGATGTCCAGTTAAGTGCTCATCGTCAGTCTGGTGCATACACTGCTTAAAACTTCTTGCAATATTTGGTAGCAAGTCATGCCTCTATAGGTCTCATCTTAAAATAAGCTTCTGCAGCAAAGAGGAAGGACTGCCTGCAGCGTATGGAGGTTGTCACACAACATGAAATTCTAACAGGGTTTTTCTTCACTTGCATACCCTACAACAAGTGGTTTTGAATTGACAGAAGTTGAATTATGAACCACTACAAACATATAAATGATATCATTAGGCATTTACTTTTAGCTGCATATTGTGGTTATAGTTCATCTTAAGTCTTAACGAGTTACATCACGTTGCATTTAGGACACCTGGCCTCTTTTTAAGCATGTTTACAGCCCATCCATTTTGTAGAAGCTTTGAACATTGACTACGAACAACTAATAAGTGTATGCCATCAACACTGAAAAAATGAAGATTATGAAAGAGGAGGCTTTTAACGTGCATCATCAACCTCATAAAGTGAGTTACTGGTTTCATGCCTACATTTCTTTTGCTACAGATTTTGAGCAGCGGTTTTAAAAAGATGCAAGCTCTCAGATTTTTTACTTCGTGTAAAAAAGAGATGTTCGGTTATACTTTTTCCTGAGTGTTTGTTCATCTTTCTAGTTTCTATTTATGATTTTTCTTTAACTTTTAGGCATATGTATCTCCACCAAATAGAATACAATTTTGAACTTGTCTGCACTTAAGGATCTAGAATTTCCACTTAGTTAAGGAGATGAGGGTATTTTAGGACTTGTATGGTGATTTTGCTTTGATTTCAGCATATTGTTTTTTGTGTCTTATTGCTAAGAGGATTATCTAAAACCATTCAAACCAATCCAACTCGGTCCTGAAAGTGGTTTTTAGGTGGATAGGAGAGTGAGCGATAGAAGTATCAATTTCCCCTTAGCAATCAATGATCTAACCCTTTGCACGAAAACCTCAAAACAAAAAAATTTGGAGAAGATTGCCGGGGCACAAGACCGATCAAACTTTGTTCGATAGTCGTACATTTAGAGTCTAACAGAGTCCAATCCCATAGTTGTCATTATCATGCACTTGATGATTTTACAAAACCCACCACATAGGATTGGTTTATCCTGGGCTTCCTTTGGGAAAAGATAAGAGCTTAACCTATACCATTTGTAAAACTTCCAATCAGTTGAGGACTCAACATTTATGGAAAATCGTCACCCTTAAACCAACCTTTTTTTATAGAAGTCCATATTTTTATAAGAGAGTTGATGAAGTTCATTTTTCTACCCAACCAACCTATACTGCTTTGCATTCACCCTCTTCTTTAGAGTTAAATTCCTTCCTCCTGGTGATATACCATTTGATGTCAAGATTTTATTGTAAAAGTGAAAATTTTCAGTTTGCTTAAAAACATTTTAAAAGTGTCTTTTAACACAATAATGGCACAATAAAAAATTCTCTTTCAAAAAAGTACTTGACATCAAATGGCATATCCACCAGAAGTAAGAACTCTCTTCTACCAAAAGAGGAGTTTTTATGAAACCAGACTGATTTGTTGGGTAGAAGAAGAACTCCATATGCTCTCCTATAGAAGTAGGGAAGATCAAACTATCCAATTCAAAAATCAAACTATCGAATTCAAAAATCAAATACAAATCACCTATTCTACTCAATCCCCACCTATCTAATCACTCATTCCTTGCACCTTATGATCAATAAATCAAGAATTCAAGCAAAAAAGATAAAACAGATTATAAGAACATAAACACGTCCTAAAAACGAAGAAGTGAACCTATATTTACTAAGTTGAACCCTTACCAACTATAAGATATAAAATTTCACTGAAAAAAAAAAATGAAAACAGCAAAGCAAACCTTTCCACCAATGTCGTGTGAGTTTAATGACTAAAGATCCAAAATTCTAAAAAAAATGAAGACTACTAAATAATGTTGCAAATCCAACCTAATTGGTCCAACTGAAAACTGGTGGCCATTTTACATATGCCAAAGAAGTTTTAGATACAAAAAAAAAAAAAAATTGAAGGTTGTTTTTATATTTAAAAACGATTTTTAATTTGGTGAAAATTCTACCAGAAACACAGGACAACAACTACAATTCCTAGTCTACTTCAAAAACGATCCTACAAATAAAAGTTCAATGTTCTCCAGTAAAAACAAATGATATTAGCACGTCAAAAAACAGTAATAAACACTCAATGGAACAATCACACCCATACCGGGCACTTGTATCCATACCAATGTAACATAAGTACCAATGCAACATGGTATATACTACTTGTTGAAGTATGTTAGATGGGTCTCGGGACCGGGTCTGGATCCGTATCCGATCCAACTTGTAGCCCTTGGTGGGCATTATTTAAGTTGTGTAACCCTAATCCTTATGGTGTGAATGAAAGACAAAGGAGAGAGAGAGTCTGGCGGTTAGTGGGCACCGGCTCCTCCTCATTCGTGGTTTTTTTCCTCTTGTTGAGGGTTTTTCCACGTTACATCGTGATCGTTGTTTCTCTTCCTCTTCTTGTTCGTGTTTCTACATGGTATCAGAGCCGACGAGTTTGGGAAATTTTTAGGGTTTGTGAAGTTCCAACCCTAATATCTCTCACCGCTACCATCGCCACCACTGCAGTCACCGCCGCCGCTGCCGCTGCCACTACCGCCGCCGCCGCCGCCGCTGCTGCCACTGCCGCCGCCGCCGTTGCTGCAGCAGCCACCGCCGCTGCCGCCGCCGTTGCTGCAGCAGCCACCGCCGCCGGTGTACCCAATACCACTGTCGCTGTTTCCGCCGCCGCCGGTGTCACTCTTTGCGCCATCGCCATCGCAGCCACTCTTGCGGCGTCGCTCTTGCGCCGTCGCTCTTGTGTTGTTGACCGTCGCCGTCACCGTTGTCCCTTGCGCCACTGCCTTTTGCGCCGTAGTCTTGCTTCCCGAAGAAGAAAGAAGATATGCGTGCTTAGGCGCTTCCTAAGCTTGCCTCCCCCTATTCATGTCACTTCCTAGGGGTCTTTTGCAAATCCGGTGAAGTGCATCCGCCTCTTACCTGCAATATATTGCTTGGTTGATCTTTGATTCCATCTTCTTGTTTTTGTTTGGCACCCACCGTGCAAGAAGAGGTGGCTGGTCCGTGACTTGGTAGAGGACGTAAAGGAGGAGAGGAGCGTAACTTGAGGATTGCCTCAACGTCTGCCGGCGCTCCGGCGATCGCATCCCCCTTTCCTTACAAAAGACCGGGGTTAAATTGGTCTTACGGGTGAAGGCTTTCCTCGTCTCGAAGTTGATTTCCTATTCACTTCTATACCTTGATACTTGTTGGGTTTTGCCTCTTGGATCTTGTTTCCAGCAAGGAGAACGTGTGGCGAAACCTCTACCCGTGGGAGATTGCAGCCCGAGAGAGAGAAGGCACCGCTTCCGTCGAGCGACATCGACGATTGTTTCCCCCAATCGACATTCTGTTCACTCTTGGGGCTGATTGGGAATCCGGATATTACTGCCCGTTGGTGCTCTCTGTTGTCATCGGTGCCTCTCTTGTTGCCTCCTGTTGGACTATCTGTGATTATGGCAGCTTCTTCATCTATAGACGTTATGGCGGATTGCCGTATGGGAGAGTGGATCATTGATAGTGGCGCTACTCACCACATGACCGGCGATCCTAAGGTCTTTCATGAGTATAAGCTTTCATCAGGAAAGGATCGTGTTTCCCTTGCCGATGGTTCATCTATCTCTGTGGCTGGAAAAGGGAGTCTCCCACTTTTGAACAAGTTCTTAGTCCACAATGCTCTACATGTTCCTCATATTCCCTTGAATCTCTTGTCGGTTAGCAAGATCACGAAGGAGTTAAATTGCGAACTTATATTTTCCGCTGATCGCTGTGTTATGCAGGACTTGGTGACAGGGAAGAGGATTGGGATTGGCCTAGCTTCTGACGGGCTCTATCGTTTACCTATGCGTGCTGCTCAGGCTCTCATGACGGCAGTCAGCCAAGCCACGAAGAATAGAGAGGACTCCCTTCAGTTGCTTCTACGGTGGCATGAGCGCCTTGGACACTTGCCTTTTGGCCTTCTTAGACAGTTGTTTCCTGATATATGTTCCAGGTTAGATATGACTATGGTGTCTTGTGATGTCTGTCACCTGGCCAAACATGTTAGGGCTTCGTACCCATTGTCTAGCCATCGGTCTAATGAGGTATTTGCCATGATTCATTCTGATGTGTGGGGGCCTGCAGGGATTCCTTCTTGTCATGGTTTTCAATATTTTATCACCTTTATAGATGATTATTCTCGTAACACTATTGTCTACTTGCTGAAAGACCGTAGTGAAGTTCCTACTGTCATAGAGACTTTCATTGCCTATGTGGAAACTCAATATGGAGCATCTGTTAAGACATTTCGATCTGACAATGCTCGAGAGTATATGTGCCAGTCTGTTGATAGCTTCTTTCGAAAAAAGGGAATTGTTCATGAGACTTCCTGTAGTTATACCCCTCCTCAAAATGGAGTTGCTGAACGAAAAAATCGTCAGTTATTGAATATGACTCGGGCTCTTCTTTTTCAACGTCATGTTCCAAAAAAGTATTGGGGGGATGCTGTGTTGACCAGTGCGTATCTTATAAACCGGTTGCCTAGTCGCGTGTTGAATGGGAAGACGCCTCACTCTCTGTTACCGGGGACTCGTGAACCTTTCTCTCTTCCACTCAGAGTTTTTGGTTGTGTTTGCTTTATTCACAACCATAGTCCTCACATTAAAAAGCTTGATCCAAGATCTATTAAGGGCATTTTTTTAGGGTATTCTCCCACTCAAAAAGGGTACAAGTGTCGAGACCCTTCCACTGGTCGGGCCTATGTTACCAAAGATGTCACTTTCCTTGAACATGTTTCCTATTTTGGTGAGAATCCTCTTCAGGGGGAGTACTCTATGTCACGGGAAGAGTATTCTCCGAGTCAGGAAATTCAGTTTACAGATTTTTTGGACTACAGGCGTGACTCTGTTGGTCCATCTAGTGAGGTGCATGAACAAGAGAAAAATGGTCCATCTAGTGAGGTGCATGAACAGGAGAAAAATGGAGAGTGTTCCACTGAGGCAGAAGAGAAGTGCAATCGTTTATTTGGGCAAGTTTACTCTAGGCGAAGAGTTTGTACAGATGAGATGACAGGTGGTGAGAATTCTACTCCCAATCCAATTAGTCCTTCCCTGGATGACCCAAGTCGTGCGCAGAAGCAACCTGTTGAAGAAGAGATTCAGACTGTTGCTGCTAGTGAAGAGCTTCCCATCGCCCTGCGAAAGGGTGTCAGGTCATGTACTCAACATCCTATTGGTAACTTTGTTTCATATTCTAGACTGAGCAAGGACTACAAATGCTTTGTATCTTCTCTTTCTTTGACTATGATTCCCAGGAATGTTGCTGAGGCTCAGAGTGATCCTAAGTGGACCTATGCTATGCAAGAAGAGATGGAAGCCTTGCGAAGAAACATGACATGGGAAGTTGTAAAGATTCCTGAGGCGGCTCACTTGGTTGGATCTAAGTGGGTCTACACCATCAAGTACAAACCAGATGGGAGTGTTGAAAGATACAAAGCTCGTCTTGTGGCCAAGGGGTTTAGTCAGAAATATGGGATTGATTATTTGGAGACCTTTGCTCCTGTTGCGAAGATGAAGACGGTCAGAGTCATTATCTCTTTAGCTGTGATGAAGGAGTGGAAGATGTACCAACTTGATGTCAAGAACGCATTTCTCAATGGAGACCTTGAAGAGGAAGTATATATGTGTATGCCTCCAGGATATGAGGAACCTGGAAAATGTTGCAAGCTAAGGAAAGCTTTATATGGGCTCAAGCAATCTCCTCGAGCATGGTTTGAACGACTCAGACTTGTCATGAGACAATGTGGATACCATCAAGGGAATGGAGATCATACACTTTTTGTGAAGAGAAATAAGCAAAAGGTTACTATTCTGTTGGTATATGTTGATGATATGATTGTCACAGGTGATGATGAAGATGAAATAATGAAGTTAAAGAAACTGTTGGCGATCGAGTTTGATCTTAAGGACCTTGGTAAGTTGAAATACTTCCTTGGCATAGAAATTGCTAGGTCTGGGACTAGCCTTGTGTTAAATCAACGGAAGTACACTCTAGATTTGTTAAAGGAGACTGGGAAACTAGGGTGTAGACCAGCTTCTACTCCTCTAGATGCTGGCCATAAGCTAAGTCTGAGAGACGGGGAGCCACTCTGTGAAGAGAAAAAAAGAAGATATCAATGTCTTGTAGGGAAGTTAATTTATCTTACTCTCACTAGACCTGATATTACCTTTGCTGTGAATGTGATGAGCCAGTTCATGCATGCTCCCACGGATGCCCACTTGAAGGCTGTTGACAGGATCTTGTGCTACTTGAAGAGGAATCCTGGCAAAGGTCTCTTATATGTCAAGCAAGACACTCTTGGGATTGAAGGTTATTCAGATGCAGACTGGGCAGGCTGTATTGACACTAGGAGGTCCACCTCTGGCTATTGTATTTATTTGGGAGGGAATCTCATAGTGTGGAGAAGTAAAAGGCAAGATGTTTGTTCGCGTTCCAGTGCTGAAGCAGAATACAGAGCTGTTGCTATGGGAGTTTCTGAGCTTTTGTGGCTGAAAGTATTGTTGACTGATATTGGTATAAAAGTTGAAGAACCAATGAAGATGTATTGCGATAACAAGACTGCAATTAACTTGGCCAACAACCCTGTGCTTCATGACAGAACAAAGCATGTTGAGATTGACCGACATTTCATTGGAGAGAGAATTGATGCTAAAGAACTTATACTTCCTTACATGAGATCTGAAGACCAAACGGCTGATGTTCTGACGAAGGCTTTATCTTCGACCTCATTTGAGAGAAATGTATCCAAGTTGGGCATGTTTGATATGTATGCCCAACTTGAGGGGGAGTGTTGAAGTATGTTAGATGGGTCTCGGGACCGGGTCTGGATCCGTATCCGATCCAACTTGTAGCCCTTGGTGGGCATTATTTAAGTTGTGTAACCCTAATCCTTATGGTGTGAATGAAAGACAAAGGAGAGAGAGAGTCTGGCGGTTAGTGGGCACCGGCTCCTCCTCATTCGTGGTTTTTTTCCTCTTGTTGAGGGTTTTTCCACGTTACATCGTGATCGTTGTTTCTCTTCCTCTTCTTGTTCGTGTTTCTACACTACTCATTCCATTCATACGAATAACCGAACTTCTGATGAACATAGATGTGCATCTTTTTGAAAGCACTCCTCAAAACCTGCAGCAAAAGAAATCCAGACATAAAACCGATAGCTTACTTTATGAGGCACAATTGGCTGATATGATCTACATGCAGCTGAACTAAAGTTAAAAAAAAGCTGTGAAATGGATCAATTTTCCTTCCTACATACTTGCAATGGCCTACCAACTTTGTTTTCCAAGGAACATGTTTTTTTTTTTTTTTCTTTTAAATAACTGCACAAAGTGAAAACAACATACTTGCAAAGTGCAACGTCCAGAGAGCAGCTTGTATGTGTGACTTCCAAGGGTTTTAGCATAGTGGAAAGCATATTCTCCAAATGTCAGACTAGCTTGTCTGGTAATGATTTTGAGACTGTCAACAACTCCTCTAACAACCTGATTACAGAGGAAAAAACTGACTAAAAAACTTGAAAAAGAGGGCAAGAGAAAAACAAGAGATTAGCATTGCTCACTGATGCTCCAGACTCTCCTTCCATGTTCTCATGAATTGCCTCATTATCGGGTTTTGTAAGCAGTAAACCTGAATTAGATGGATAGCATGAATCAAGGATTTCAGTTAGGGGATGTTTGATGGCCTAGAAATATGGAATTGGAAATATATTTCCTGGAAAAAATGAATGGGAAAAATATTCCCGATTCCCATTTTGATGTGTGTGTGATGACTCAGAAATATATTTCTAGAAATATATTTCTGTGTTTGATGATAAGGAAATATATTTCCACATTTTCAGAAAATTAATACTTAGTTCGATAATAAGGAAACATTTTTCCACATTTTCTAGAAGAGGAAGATTGATATAGCACATAAACAACAATAACAAGGAAAAGCGTAGAGGCATGTGGTAAAATTCAAACTTAAAATGTGGTAAACTTTTAAAACACAATATGATAAGTTTTACTTGCAGCCACGTTTTCTTAATAAGAGTATACTTTTCATTATGCCCAAAAGCAATGGAAGAAGTGTCAGTGCCATCTCCTTTCCCAGGCACTGTAAATTTTAGCCACGTGCACCCTTCATCCACTACAAATAGTGGTCTTATATCTAATTCAAGAAAACTTGATTAAATTAAACAAATTATCGTCCAATCAGGAGGTCAAATGATTAGAGGTGATCTTTGGACAACCTCAGAATGTTGGCTCTCACAAAGGACTAACCCTTGAGACCAAATTTACAGCTGATAAGCCCCACATTTGAGAAAACAACATAAAACATACATTATTCAACAAAGTAACCCAACCATAGAAGGCTATGCCCGAAGTTGTAACAAGATATTCAGTAAAATACACCAACAGCAGCCGGTAAACTATACCAACAATAGGAACAGCACAAAGAGAAGAAGCCTGCCTTGTGCAACAGAAGATGCAGAAACAAAGGGAGCACTATGAGAAAGCAGGCAGGCAGGAGGAAGTAAACCAGTCTACATGAGCTTTTTGCGATGGAGTAACACGGTAACAAACAGCAGTTCTTGATAAAAACAACCAATTCAGCAAACGATGCGCGTCTATGCTTGTGTAATCTCCAGAGCCCAACCATCAATAACAAAAGCAACATCCTGGATGCAGAAAACACCAATGCTAACTCCTTTAGAGAACGCAAAGCATCCACCTTAACTGGACAAAATTCTACCATTTTCTACTGTGCACCTAGTGAGAATAGATTAGGAGCAAAAGGATACTTCAAAGTATTCGGATATCTATGAGTTACAGATAAGGTAGTGATACCCTGGGAGGGAGAAAAAAAAAACTTGGTGAATTTGACAACATGAAAACAGATTTCTTGAAATGGCTCCTCACAATCATAAATTTTGTATTATACAATTTAGTTTGCACCTTAGGGTCTGAGGTGCTTATTCGCATTGTAAGCAACACCCTTTCCAAGCTCCTTGCAACTTCATCTTCTGTCCTCCCATTTATTAACAGAAGCTGTCCTTTTGGCCATGCATGATCTAACTGACATAGGTTCTACTACCATTTGATAGCTTATGCATGACTAAGTAGTTTGTAATAGAAAGCGCAAGAAATAAGCAGGATCAGGTCCAACAGAAACAACATCAGCAAGTTTATCAAAAGGAACCATACTATTAGATCTGGATGCTAGCAGTCTTCCTATTAGCTTTCTCACATATGGCTACACCACCTGTGCATGCCTGAGTCTCCACCAACAGCAGCACAAAACCAGATCATGGGCGTCTTCCCTTCATCCACATACTGAAGATCTTGCATGAAGGAAGAAAAGAGAACTAGGACCACATTCTGATCACATCCACATACAGCTTGCACACAGAAGAAAGTTTATATTTTCTTTACGAAAGTTGTCAAATGCCAAAAAGAGAAAACATTGCAGCTCGCTCTTTGCGATAATCTGTGTTGATGAGACAAAGTGACCTGGGCTCGTGAGAAAAGAAGAATGAAGCATGACTAACCAGGAGACATTAGGTTGCAATAGAGCGCTATCTGAACGGCTGGATTTTGTTTATCACCAGTAAGCATTCAAAAGTTGATTCCAGCCTTCCGAAGCAGATCGATTGTTTCAGGAACACCTTCCTGCAATGGCATCCAAAAAACCAGAAGGAAAGCTCTCGCACGAAACAATACCCCCCAGAGAAGGAAAAAGAGAATCACCTGCAGACGGTCTTCTATTGCAGCAACTCCAAGAACCTCAAGAATGTGTTCCAAACCTATCAAGAATATATATAGTTAATAAATAACACAGCACAACCGAAACTTAAATGCAACAACACATGCCAACTAAAAAGAATGCATGCATAATACTCTAGGGAGACCAAAACCACTGTACATCCACAAGAACTCTGATGAGTTGGGCTTTAAACTTCGACATCAGCTGCATGAATCAGAAGACAATGGCAATGTAAAAAAAAAAAAAACTAATGATAGAAAAGTTAAAAGCTTACGACTCTTTCAAACCCTTTCCTAAACAAACCTTGAAAGAGAAATCAACAAAAATACTGCCTAGCCTTCACAAGAAAACAAATTGTGATGGGAGCATTTCATTACACTCAGCATGAGTGGAATATGTTTGAGGGGTTTCATCTATTCTATGAATGGACTAGCGGTTTGGAAATAAAAAGAACAACATTTTTCAAAAACAGAGAGGGGCTGGGAGTTCCTCATATGCCCATGAAGTCAGGAAACATTACAAAAGAGATGTCAAGTGTTAACTTTTAAATAGTTTATAAATCATCAATTTAAATCATAAGCAGAAAGTGCTCGTGTTGTGCAAATGATATGCCTTTCATTTACCCTCAATACCGTCCAGGCATCGGGATTCATTTCGCATCAATGTTGTTGAATCGCTAGAAGGGAAGCCTTCAAATTTCAAAAAAAATGAACATAAAATAATCATCCTCAACGTCTTAGGAAATAAAAAAGAAAGAGCAGATATTGATCCAATGATCGCACGTCCATGAAAGATTGTCGCATTTCAATTCCTTCGAGTTCAGCCTTCATGCCATTTATCTCTTGACAGGTACCTTTTTTGTTTTTCTTGGTTTTGCTTCTTTTTCTTCCTTTTTTTTTTCTGCATTTGGTTTTTTGCCTCTTCATTTTTCCTTGCTTTTGATTTTCTTTTTCAGGCCGACCTTCACCTTTGAGGGAATCCCTCACCACCCCAAAGGCTACTACGAAGCTCCACCGCTTTGGTGGTCAGATGTAGTTTTGTGACATATCAACCCGTTTCACCTTGTGGGTTTTCAACATGCCAAAAGTTCGTAAGTCATTATCTTCGCGGCATAGACATAAATCTCTTATATGCCTACCCGGTACTCTTGATTATTAACCCAGAGGAACAACTACACAAGCCCCGAGCCCATCTCTCAACTCTTATTTTGCTACCTACCAATATTTTATAAGGCATTATGGCTTCTCTCTTAGGATATTTTCCTGCTAAACTCTTACACACACTTGATCACTAGAGTCAATAGCATCTTCTACTCTTGACTTCCTCAGCTTCATAGGATTTTGACAAATTTCCTCTTTTAATGATTGACAACAAAAAAAACTTCAAAGTTTCCTTTTGCTTGGGCAGGTAGTAAGAACAAAACGAAGGCACATCATTGCATGACAAGACACTTTTAAAATGTTTTTAGGCACAATAAAAAATTCTCTTTCAAAAAAGTACTTGACATCAAATGGCATATCCACCAGAAGTAAGAACTCTCTTCTACCAAAAGAGGAGTTTTTATGAAACCAGACTGATTTGTTGGGTAGAAGAAGAACTCCATATGCTCTCCTATAGAAGTAGGGAAGATCAAACTATCCAATTCAAAAATCAAACTATCGAATTCAAAAATCAAATACAAATCACCTATTCTACTCAATCCCCACCTATCTAATCACTCATTCCTTGCACCTTATGATCAATAAATCAAGAATTCAAGCAAAAAAGATAAAACAGATTATAAGAACATAAACACGTCCTAAAAACGAAGAAGTGAACCTATATTTACTAAGTTGAACCCTTACCAACTATAAGATATAAAATTTCACTGAAAAAAAAAAAATGAAAACAGCAAAGCAAACCTTTCCACCAATGTCGTGTGAGTTTAATGACTAAAGATCCAAAATTCTAAAAAAAATGAAGACTACTAAATAATGTTGCAAATCCAACCTAATTGGTCCAACTGAAAACTGGTGGCCATTTTACATATGCCAAAGAAGTTTTAGATACAAAAAAAAAAAAATTGAAGGTTGTTTTTATATTTAAAAACGATTTTTAATTTGGTGAAAATTCTACCAGAAACACAGGACAACTGTTAGAATGTATGTATCCCATATGTATACATATATACATTTATATATATCACATATATTAGTCATCTAATATATGCTTTATATATATATATATATTTTATATTTTGGGTACTTAGGACACCTATGTAATTTTCACTTTCTTTATGTATTTTTTCTTTATGTATTATTTTCTGTTTTCCCCTTTTATCCCTCTCCTTTTTCTATTTTTCATAGAGGGAGACTAGTCCCAACGGCTAGATTTCTAGCCGTTGGACTGCCTCCTCCTTCTTCTCTTTGGCCCTCTCCTCTATAAATAGGGCAGCTCTCCCATTGTTTTATGTATGGCTTTTTAGCCTACTTCTTGTATCTCTTTGTGTGATTAATTTAAGTTCTTCTTCACCTCTTGTTTGAGGGTTTGTGAGATTGACTTGTTGGTGAAAGCTTCAAGGCTGATATTACTTGAAGAGGTTGTTTCTTTGGGCCTGATTTACATGGTATCAGAGCCTCGTCTTTGGCTCTTTGTCTTGCTGCCATTCAAGATTGAAGGTTCAGTTTTTATTCTTGTGTTGGAGCTGTGAAGCACTCCAAGTGTTCGAGATATTGCTTGCTGCAGTTTTACACAAGAAGAAGAGTGTTTTTGCTGGCTTCTTTTTGGTGATTTCTTGACGAAATCTAGCTCCCTTGGTGGTGAGCTCGTGGCTGTTGAAAGGGTGACTGGTTTCTATCATTGTTGAGTTTTTATCCTTGCCGTGGACTTCTTTTCACGTGGCTGCCATCTTCTTCATAACTTGTAAGTGGATCTACCTTGTTGATTGTGCCCATGGATAACAAAGTCTCTTCTCTTCCTTTTCCCAAACTCTCATCAACAAATTACATACAATGGGCTAGAACTATGGAACACTTTATTCGTAGTAAAAGCCTTTGGGGACTAGTTGATGGGACAAAACTTGAACCACAACTAGTCCTTACGAAAGTTGTTGATGGAAGGCCTATGGAATTGGATGCAACCGAAAAAGAGAAGGTAATGGCTGAATACAACAAAAAATGGGAAGAATGGAGTGTTGGTCATCACAAAATCATTACTTGGATCTTGACTTGTGTTGACAATGCTACTAGCGGGCAAATCTCTAAATTAAATTCTGCCCTAGAAGCTTGGGAATATCTAAAGAAAACTCATACCATGAGAGATGTTGCTTATATGCATCATGTTCAACTCAAAATTCACAATCTTCAACAAGGAGATTTCAACAAGGAGATAGATCAATTAAAGATTATGTGGCTGAAATGGATCAATTGTATGATGAATTGAGTATTTTTGAACCACATTGGATACAAGATCTTATTCTTAGAGAAAAGCAAATACAACGTGAGAAGTTTTACAAGTTTATCATAGGTCTTAGACCGGAATTTGATGGTGTCAAAACCGCTTTACTTCATCGTTCTAAAACACCATCTATGAATGAGGCTATTGCGAAACTTCAAATGGAGGAAAATCGTCTTTGTCTTGATAAAGAGAAAGTCAACAATGTGCTTGCCACATCTAGGCTGGGGGCCCACTTGAGACCTTATAGACCTCCTCACTTCAATCGTACAAATGAAGGAACAAGGAGAAAAATTATTTGCTATCATTGTCAAGAAGAAGGACATACCAAGCCAAGATGTCCAAAACTTAGAATTTTTGATAAAAGAAGCAATGTTGCGGCTCAAATTCAAGAAGAGAAGAAAGAAGCAAGTTCATTCCAACTTGAGCAACTCATAAGTGCTCTTCAACCTTTTCAAAAAGGAGGAAGAACACCTTCGACTTTGGGAGCGACCGTGGCATCTACTTCTTCAAGTAAGTACTCTTGGATTATTGATTCGGGTGCATCTTTTCATATGACTCCTTATGAATCCCTTCTCACCGAATGCACTAAAAATGATTCTTATTCCTTTGTAAAAACGGCGGATGGTACCTCTCTTGAAATTGATTTTATTGGAAATCTTGACCTAGCTTTTGGATCCAAAATTTTAAAAGTACCTCAAGTAAGACATATTCCTAAATTAAACTTAAATTTATTGTCTGTTTCTCAAATAGCCGACCTTGGTTTTGATGTAATCTTCTCACAATCCAAATGTTTGATACAGGATCGGATATCCAAGAAGATGATTGGGGAAGGTTTTAGAACAAATAATCTCTACTACATAGACTTTTTGGACCTTTCAAGACCATCTTGCAATATCTCCAAAGAATGTGACATTCAAACTTGGCATCAAAGACTTGGACATTCCAATATAGAAAAAATGTCTCATCTTCCATTCATGGAGAATTTTTGTCAAAAGAACTTTGATTGTAATGATTGTATTAAGGCTAAAATGAAAGCCTTACCTTTTGATAATAGAAATTTTATTGCCCAAAAATCTTTTGATTTGGTGCATTCGGTGTGTGGGGACCCGCTCCTATTATGTCAAAAGAAGGATTATTGTACTATGTGATCTTTATTGATGATTATTCTAGGCATACTTGGGTTTATTTTCTCAAGCACAAATCGGAAGTATTCACAAACTTTAAGAATTTCTACAACATGATCTATACCCAATTTGGCTCAAATATCAAAGTCTTTAGAAGTGATTCGGGAGGAGAATTTATGTCAAATGAATTTCAACAATTTCTAAAAGAAAAAGGCATTGTTCATCAAAGATCTTGTCCTAACACTCCACAACAAAACGGAGTGGCCGAACGTAAACATAGGCACATTATTGAAACTACTAGAGCCCTTCTTTTATCTAAAAATGTTCCCAAAAACTTTTGGGCCGAGGCTGTTTTGACTTCAACCTATTTAATTAATAGAATGCCTACCAAACTTTTGAAACATATTTCTCCTTTTGAAAGACTTCATCATGTTAAACCTAATTACAATAGACTTAAAGTTTTTGGTTGCAAATGTTTTGTGTTAAGTGACAAAGACGATAAGCTTTCCTCCAAAGCTATTTGTTGTGTTTTTATTGGGTATTCCGAAACTCAAAAGGGTTATAGATGTTATGATATTAAAAAAGATAAAGTTTATGTTTCTAGAAATGTGATCTTTTTAGAAAATGAAGATGGTTTCAAAGATGAACCCAAGAAACTAGAAGATTATACTTTTCTTTGGACTAATGATATTGATGATGATGATGATATTGATGATGATGAACCCGATAAAGGTATAGAGGTACCAATTGAAGAAGTCAACAATGATAATTCTACTCATATCATCCCTCCAAAAGAGATCTTAGTTTATAGAAGAAGAGACCCCCAAAATCAAGAAACTAATCAATCTCTTCCTAGGAAATCCCAAAGGCACATTAGGCCTCCTCAAAGATTTGTCTCTTATGAGTCTTTTTCTCCAAAATTTCGAGCTTGTATTATGGCACATCATTCTTTTCATGAGCCATCTTCTTACCTTGAAGCTAAAGAAGATCCCAATTGGATTGAAGCCATGAATCTTGAGCTTAAAGCTCTTGAAAGCAATGAAACTTGGGATATTGTGCCTCTACCAACGGGGAAAAAGACTATTGGTTGTAGATGGATCTATAAAATCAAAACTAGAAGTGATGGAACCTTAGAAAGATATAAGGCCAGACTTGTTGCCAAGGGATATGCTCAAGAATATGGGATTGATTATGAAGAAACCTTTGCTCCTGTTGCTCGCATGACTTCTGTTAGAACCCTTATTGCCATTGCCTTTGTTAAACATTGGACTATTTTTCAAATGGATGTTAAAAATGCTTTCTTAAATGGTCACCTACAAGAAGAAGTTTTCATGAGTGCTCCCCCTGGTTTTGATCTACCCCAAAACAAAGTTTTACGCCTTAAGAAAGCTCTTTATGGTTTAAAACAAGCTCCCAAAGTCTGGTTTGACAAGTTTAGTAGTGTCATGTTTAATCAAGGTTTTAAATCTTGCAACTCTGATACTGCCATGTTTGTAAAAACTACCTCCGTAGGTGTAATTGTTTTATTACTGTATGTTGATGATATGGTTATTACTGGGAGTGATGATGAAGGGATTATAAAGGTAAAACACTTTCTTAGCAAATGTTTTCAAATGACTGATTTGGGAAGACTAACTTATTTTCTTGGAATTGAAGTTGCTTATAGCAAACAAGGTTATCTTCTTTCTCAAATGAAGTTTGCTAGTGAATTAGTTGACAGAACAGGTATCTCAGATGACAAAGTTGTGGATACTCCAGCAGCACTGGGAGTAAAAATGAAAATTGATGATGGAGAGATATTGGAGAATCCCACTCTTTTTCGGCAAATAGTTGGCGCTCTCTCTTATCTCTCCATCACCAGACCTGACATTGCTCATGCTGTGCATGTGATAAGCCAATTTCAACAAAGACCCACCTCAGTACATATGGGAGCGGCAATGCGGATTGTCCGTTATGTGAAAAACACTATCAACAAAGGACTATTTCTGTCTTCTTCTTCTATATTAGAATTAGTTGCGTATACAGATGCTGATTGGGGTGGAGATCCCAATAATAGGCACTCCACCACTGGTTTTTGTGTGTTTTTAGGTGACTCCTTAATTTCCTGGCGATGCAAGAAACAGAATAAGGTATCGCTATCATCAACAGAAGCTGAATATCGAGCAATGGCAACTACAACAATGGAGATAGTGTGGCTCAAAAGCTTACTGAAAGATATGGGAATTCATATTACGAATCCTGTCAAGCTTTGTTGCGACAACAAAAGTGCAATCTATATTGCTAGCAATCACACATTCCATGAAAGAACAAAGCATATAGAGATGGACTGCCATTATGTTCGTGAAGAGTTCCTTCAGAAAAACATAGATCTCTCCTATGTCCAATCAGAGTATCAACTTGGCGATTTCTTCACTAAAGCTCTCGCTGCTACCAGATTTAATTTTCTCCTTGGCAAACTTTCGGTTATCACACCGTAAGTTTGAGGGGGGGTGTTAGAATGTATGTATCCCATATGTATACATATATACATTTATATATATCACATATATTAGTCATCTAATATATGCT
Source organism: Nymphaea colorata (assembly GCF_008831285.2). Classification (NCBI taxonomy): domain Eukaryota; kingdom Viridiplantae; phylum Streptophyta; class Magnoliopsida; order Nymphaeales; family Nymphaeaceae; genus Nymphaea; species Nymphaea colorata. The sequence continues at coordinate 8,786,788 of NC_045145.1, forward strand.
TTATATATATATATATATATTTTATATTTTGGGTACTTAGGACACCTATGTAATTTTCACTTTCTTTATGTATTTTTTCTTTATGTATTATTTTCTGTTTTCCCCTTTTATCCCTCTCCTTTTTCTATTTTTCATAGAGGGAGACAAGTCCCAACGGCTAGATTTCTAGCCGTTGGGACTGCCTCCTCCTTCTTCTCTTTGGCCCTCTCCTCTATAAATAGGGCAGCTCTCCCATTGTTTTATGTATGGCTTTTTAGCCTACTTCTTGTATCTCTTTGTGTGATTAATTTAAGTTCTTCTTCACCTCTTGTTTGAGGGTTTGTGAGATTGACTTGTTGGTGAAAGCTTCAAGGCTGATATTACTTGAAGAGGTTGTTTCTTTGGGCCTGATTTACAACAACAACTACAATTCCTAGTCTACTTCAAAAACGATCCTACAAATAAAAGTTTAATGTTCTCCAGTAAAAACAAATGATATTAGCACGTCAAAAAACAGTAATAAACACTCAATGGAACAATCACACCCATACCGGGCACTCGTATCCATACCAATGTAACATAAGTATCAATGCAACATGGTATATACTACTCATTCCATTCATACGAATAACCGAACTTCTGATGAACATAGATGTGCATCTTTTTGAAAGCACTCCTCAAAACCTGCAGCAAAAGAAATCCAGACATAAAACCGATAGCTTACTTTATGAGACACAATTGGCTGATATGACCTACATGCAGCTGAACTAAAGTTAAAAAAAAGCTGTGAAATGGATCAATTTTCCTTCCTACATACTTGCAATGGCCTACCAACTTTGTTTTCCAAGGAACATGTTTTTTTTTTTTTTTTCTTTTAAATAACTGCACAAAGTGAAAACAACATACTTGCAAAGTGCAACGTCCAGAGAGCAGCTTGTATGTGTGACTTCCAAGGGTTTTAGCATAGTGGAAAGCATATTCTCCAAATGTCAGACTAGCTTGTCTGGTAATGATTTTGAGACTGTCAACAACTCCTCTAACAACCTGATTACAGAGGAAAAAACTGACTAAAAAGCTTGAAAAAGAGGGCAAGAGAAATACAAGAGATTAGCATTGCTCATTGATGCTCCAGACTCTCCTTCCATGTTCTCATGAATTGCCTCATTATCGGGTTTTGTAAGCAGTAAACCTGAATTAGATGGATAGCATGAATCAAGGATTTCAGTTAGGGGATGTTTGATGGCCTAGAAATATGGAATTGGAAATATATTTCCTGAAAAAAAGGAATGGGAAAAATATTCCCGATTCCCATTTTGATGTGTGTGTGATGACTCAGAAATATATTTAATAAGATTAGAAAGAATAATCTTTGATTAACCTCGAAATCTGCCCTAACTCCTCTTTATATAGACTAGAGGAGAGAGAGAAGTTACAAGAGAAACATCTAAAGGAAAAGTTATTACAAAAGTACCCTCTTAAACCTAAAACTGAATATAAACACATCTTAACACTCCCCCTCAAGTTGGAGCGTATATGTCAAATAGGCTCAACTTGGAACAGCAGCTTTGGAATGGTCCCCTTGCAAGAGCCTTAGTAAAGATATCAGCCGTTTGCCCTGTAGTTGAAATGTGTGAGGTACTTACAAACCCCTTTTGAATCATGTCTCTAGTATAGTGACAATCTACTTCAACATGCTTGGTTCTTTCATGAAAAGCCGGATTATTAGCAATAAACAGTGCAGCTTTGTTATCACATAACAGTTGCATAGGAAGAGGCACTTCGACAGTAAGATCCAACATCAGGGATCTAACCCACATAACTTCAGCAGTACCCTGAGCCATAGCTCTATACTCAGATTCTGCACTTGATCTGGCAACCACAGTTTGCTTCTTACTCTTCCATGTAACCAAGTTGGATCCAATAAACACACAAAATCCAGTAGTGGATTTTCTGTCTGAGGGGCATCCTGCATAGTCGGCATCAACATACACAGATATAGTGAGTGAGGTACCATTCTGAAAGAAGAGTCCCGTTCCTGGTGAATTCTTTAGATACCTAAGAATCATCATAGCAGCATCCCAATGAACTTTCTTGGGCTTATCCATAAATTGACTCACTCTGCTAACAGCATAGGCAATGTCAGGTCGAGTAACAGTGATGTATAGGAGCTTCCCAACAATCCCTCTATACTGTCTTGCATCAACATCTTCAGTATCATCATCATACAAGCGGGTATTGATATCCATAGGCGTGGATGCAGGCCGACACCCCAGCATCCCTGTCTCTTGCAAAACATCAGTAACGTATTTCCTCTGGCACATGATAAGGCCCTTTTGATTTCTGGCAAACTCAATACCAAGGAAATAACGTAGTTCACCAAGGTCCTTGGTGACAAAGTGTTGTCCAAGGACATCCTTGATGTTGGAAATCCCCTGATCATCATCCCCTGTAACAATGATATCATCAACATAAACAAGAACTATCACCGTACCTGTAGAAGTCTTCTTGACAAAGAGGGAATGGTCGGCCGAAGAACGTCTGAAGCCCTCATTCTCAATATTCTCTGACAATTTCTAAAACCAAGCTCGAGGACTCTGTTTCAGACCATAAATCGCCTTTCGCAATCTGCACACTTTCTGACACTCCCCCTCAGCAACAAACCCTGGTGGTTGCTGCATATACACTTCTTCATGTAAGTCACCATAGAGAAAGGCATTTTTGACATCAAGCTGTGAGAGGGACCAATTCTTGCTGACAGCCACAGCAAGGAGAATCCGTAAGGAAGCATGTCGTGCCACAGGAGAGAAGGTATCATAATAATCAACCCCATAAGTTTGGGTATAGCCTTTTGCAACCAGACGAGCCTTATATCTGTCAATACTGCCATCTGCTCGGTATTTGATAGTAAAGACCCATCTGCAACCAACAATGGCTGCATCAACTGAAGGAGTAACAAGGGTCCAGGTGCCTCTAGACTGAAGAGCATCCATCTCTTCTTGCATAGCCGCTGCCCATTTGGGATCAGAGAGAGCATCCATGGGATTCTGTGGAAGAGCAATAGCCGACAGCCCCTTGACAAACTGTCGGTACATAGGGGTGAGTCTATCCATGGATAAATGACCAGAGATAGGATGCAAAGTGCAACTGCGTTTGCCTTTCCTTTGAGCAATGGGCACATCAAGTTCATTAGGAGCAGGAACATGCTCGTGACATACTCCTATGTCATCATTACATAAAACATTGTCAGTTGAGTTTGTGTCAGGAATTACCTTGGGCGTGCTGGGTGAAGGCACAGGTGCACATTGAACAGGCGCAGCAGGCTTAGTACGACGATGGTAGACAGCCCCAAAACGTGGATCAACTGGGTTTGGACAACTCATGAGAGGTAGAGGAAATTGGACTTCATCATTTAATGCAGGCGCCCTTAATTGAGTTCCATTTGGGGAGAAGAAAGAGGTTGATTCAAAAAATGTAACATCAGCACTCACATAATACCGACGAGTAGAAGGATCATAACATCGATATCCCTTTTGAGTGCGGGAATAACCAACAAAGATCGTTTTGATGGCCCGAGGAGACAACTTATCTCGCCCAGGACCAAGCAACTGAACAAAGGCAACACATCCAAAAACACGAGGTGGAACAGAAAACAAGTCTCTGTCAGGAAAGAGGACAGAGATAGGAATAAGGTCTCCCAACACAGATGACGGCATACGATTAATAAGATAGCATGCTGTGAGAACAGCATCGCCCCAGTAAGAATGGGGAACATGGCTATGTATGATAATGGTTCTGGCAACATCAAGAATATGACGGTGTTTCCGTTCAGCAACCCCATTTTGTTGGGAGGTATAGGCACAAGAAGTTTGGTGGATGATACCCTTATCCCTGAAAAATTGTTCCAAAGAGGAAGCACAGAACTCAAGAGCATTGTCAGAGCGCACAATTTTGACACAAGTATCAAACTGAGTCAGAATTTCATTGATAAAATTTTTGATTACATGACCCACTTCAGATTTATGCTTCATAAGAAAAACCCAACTAACACGACTATAGTCATCGACAGCAACAAGATAATATCGATGACCTTGAAGAGCAGGTGTACGACTCGGACCCCAAACATCAAAATGAAGTAACTCAAACACAGAATGGCTACTTCGACTGGGCCGCGGAGGAAAGGATGACCTATGGTGTTTGCCCAACTGACAAGACTCGCATTGAAAAGAAGACTTGGGAGACAGCTGAGGAAGAACATGCAGCAGTTTCTGAAACGGTAGATGTCCAAAACGTAAATGCCAAGTATAAGCCGAGGATGAGGACGACCCTGCAGAGGTAGATCCAGCAAAGGGAAAGGGATGCACTAGCCTGTAAAGACCTCCCTGTTCACGGCCACTGCCAATCACCCTGCCCGTCAGTATATCCTGAAACACAAGAGAAGAGGAGTCAAATATCGCACGACAGTTTAAATCTCTGGTAATCTGACTGATAGATAGTAGGCTATGTGGGAATTCTGGTGCATGAAGAACATGTTGCAATGGTAATGATGAAGTAAGTTGGACCTCTCCAAGTCCAACAACGGGAGAATATTTGCCATCTGCTAGAATAACCGAGCGACCAGGTGGAGTAGGGACATAAGAAGTAAACTGTGCCTTGTCTCCACAGAGATGTGTCGATGCACCTGAATCAATGAGCCAATCTGTAGTGTCAGAATACATACCAGATGAAGATGCACTGGCAGCAGTAGTGATAGTAGATGTGGTTGGATCAGGAGCTTGTTGAGGTCTATCTCCAATCAAGTGTCTCAACTGAGAGATAATATCATCTGCACGTAACTCACTGGAGGAAACAGGATGTTGAGTCTTAGGCTGCTCTGGAGAATCAGTAAAAACAGTCTGATTGGCAACAGCTGGACGACCATGTTTCTGCCAACACTTATCCACAGTGTGACCAATGCGATGACAAAACTGACATACTGGGCGCGAAGGGGTATTGCCACGGCCACGGTATCCTCGTCCTCTGGCAAAGAGGGACCCACCTCTGCCACGAGTAGCAAGCATAGCAGAAGTGGTATCAAGAACAGTCGATGAAGGGATTGGAATTCTGCTTAGCCTACTATAAGCTTCATCAATAGGAGGAATCGAGGGACTAGTGAGCATCTGATTCTTTGCTGATTCATAAACAGAGTCTAATCCAGACAGAAATACTCCGACCATAAGCATATCTCTGTATGCCTTCTGTTGCTCACACTTACATGCAGGAAAGTAGCTGTTTAGTCTCTCAAACATGGACTTGAGACTAGAATAATAAGTATGTAGAGGGCGACCATCTTGGCGCATCTGATGAATATCATGATGAAGCTGCATAATTCTGGTTTCATTCCTTGCTTGTGAATAGGTGGCTGCAAGGGAATCCCACATATCCTTTGCACTTTCCTTATGCAGGACTTCATTGGCAATGTCTTGAGTAAGAGTACCAACAATCCATACCATAACCAACGAATTATCTTTAAACCAAGTAGTATATTTTCCTACCTTCTGTACGGGCTCGGGCTCCAATATAAGATGTTCCTTCTCATGAGCGATCAAGGTTCTTTTTACTTGCATGGCCCACATCTCGTAATTACCCCCATCCATTTTGGTGATAAAGCTGGAAAATGGGGAACTCTTCATCTCTCCCGACGACACAAAGGAAGAGGTATTAGCGCCGCTGCTAATTTCAGACATCGCTCAACACAATGGAGGAAACCGAGCCACGGAATAGGAAGTGCAGGCAAAAAGAAGACAATCACATATCGAAAGACAACATGCTGATCATGAAGCAGTTAACACGGGCAGCAATCCATAAGTCTGATCGGCTGGAAGAGGCAACAACAGAACTGAACGAAGACAGATTACCAAAGGCGACAGCGAAGACGCTGAGAGGAAAATCAGCGTGCAGAGCAGCGGCGGAGTAGAGGAGGCGATGCAGCGAAGACGCTGAGAAGAAAAATCAACGTGCAGGGCAGCGGCGGAGCAGAGGAGAATGGTGGAGACAGCAAGGGCGATGCAGCGTGCAGCGGCAGCGGAGAAGCAACAGTGACAGACGGCGGCGGCGGGCGGAGGTGACAGTCACGGCGGGCAGCGGCGAAGATGACTGCAACAGCGGACGGAGGCGTCGGGCGGAGAAGACAGCAACGGGCGGAGGCGTCGGGTGGAGAAGACAGCAACGGGCGGAGGCGTCGGGCGGAGAGGTCAGGACAGCGACTGGCAGAGGCGTCGGGTGGCGAGGTCAGCGACGGGCGGAGATGGGTGGACACGAGCGGGTGGAGGAAGCGCAGCGATGGGCGCGGTCAGGCGGCGGGCGGCGCCGCTCAATCGGCGCGCCAAGGAGGAGGAGACGGCTGCTGCTCTGATACCATAATAAGATTAGAAAGAATAATCTTTGATTAACCTCGAAATCTGCCCTAACTCCTCTTTATATAGACTAGAGGAGAGAGAGAAGTTACAAGAGAAACATCTAAAGGAAAAGTTATTACAAAAGTACCCTCTTAAACCTAAAACTGAATATAAACACATCTTAACAATATTTCTAGAAATATATTTCTGTGTTTGATGATAAGGAAATATATTTCCACATTTTCAGAAAATTAATACTTAGTTCGATAATAAGGAAACATTTTTCCACATTTTCTAGAAGAGGAAGATTGATATAGCACATAAACAACAATAACAAGGAAAAGCGTAGACGCATGTGGTAAAATTCAAACTTAAAATGTGGTAAAATTCAAACTTAAAATGTGGTAAACTTTTAAAACACAATATGATAAGTTTTAGATACAAAAAAAAAATTGAAAGTCGCCTTTATATTTAAAAACGATTTTTAATTTGGTGAAAATTCTACCAGAAACACAGGACAACCGCTACAATTCCTAGTCTACTTCAAAAACGATCCTACAAATAAAAGTTCAATGTTCTCCAGTAAAAACAAATGATATTAGCACGTCAAAAAACAGTAATAAACACTCAATGGAACAATCACACCCATACCGGGTACTCGTATCCATACCAATGTAACATAAATATCCATGCAACATTGTATATACTACTCATTCCATTCGTACGAATAACCGTACTTCTGATGAACATAGATCTGCATCTTTTTGACAACACTCCTCAAGACCTGCAGCAAAAGAAATGCAGACATAAAACCGATAGCTTATTTTATGAGGCACAATTGGCTGATATGCCCCAAGTTGTAACAAGATATTCAGTAAAATACACCAACAGCAGTCGGTAAAGTATACCAACAATTGGAACAACACAAAGAGAAGAAGGCTGCCTTGGGCAACAGAAGATGCAGAAACAAAGGGAGCACTATGAGAAAGCAGGCAGGCAGGAGGAAGTAAACCAGTTTACCTGAGCTTTTTTGCGATAAAGTAACACGGGAACAAACAACAGTTCTTGATAAAACAACCAATTCAGCAAACGATGCGCGTCCCTGCTTGTGTAATCTCCAGAGCCCAACCATCAATAACAAAAGCAACATCCTGGATGCAGAAAACATCAATGCTGACTCCTTTAGAGAACTCAAAGCATCCAGTTTAACTGGACAAAATTATACCATGTTCTACTGTGTGCCTAGTGAGAATACATTAGGAAGAAAAGGAAACTTCAAAGTATTCGGATATCTATGAGTTACAAATAAGGTAGTGATACCCTGGGAGGGAGAAAAAAAAATTGGTGAATTTGACAACATGAAAACAAATTTCTTGAAATGGCTCCTCACATTCATAAATTTTGTATTATACAATTTATGCAATTACTTGAGGTATAAAATGACAAAGTTTGCACCTTAGGCTCTGAGGTGCTTATTCGCATTGTAAGCAACACCCTTTCCAAGCTCCTTGCAACTTCATCTTCTGTCCTCCCATTTACTAACAGAAGCTGTCCTTTTGGCCATGCATGATCTAACTGACATAGGTTCTACTACCATTTGATAGCTTATGCATGACTAAGTAGTTTGTAATAGAAAGCGCAAGAAATAAGCAGGATTAGGTCCAACAGAAACAACATCAGCAAGTTTATCAAAAGGAACCATACTATTAGATCTGGATGCTAGCAGTCTTCCTATTAGCTTTCTCACGTATGCCTACACCATCTGTGCATGCCTGAGTCTCCACCAACAGCAGCACAAAACAAGATCAAGGGCGTCTTCCCTTCATCCACATACTGAAGATCTTGCATGAAGGAAGAAAAGAGAACTAAGACCACATTCTGATCACATCCACATACAGCTTGCACACAAAAGAAAGTTTGTGATCTTCGTTCACTTTCTAGTTTGAGAACACCAAAGTACTTCACATGATTGCTTCACCAATTGAACATAAACTTGCTTATTGAGTAGCTTAGCCCATCTGATCACTAAAGGATTGACCATACCTCAATGATCACTTTTATTGTGTTTTACTTTCTTTATCATTTTTTTATTTTTCTAAAGTGTAAGCTTTTACATTTTCTTTCATTTTATCCTGAATGTTTAAATTTTTCAAATAAAGTACATTTTTTAGTCAATCAATTCTGGTTTCAATTCAATTTAAGGAATCTTGATAACCTTGGTGTATGTAGTTAATCAAGCATCCCAGTTTGCACATGAACCAAGGCTAGAAGAATGTTAAGACACTTAAAGGGCACTGTAGGCAATGGCCTCATTTAGGAGAGAACAAACTCGAGCTAGACATGTTGATATTGTTCGCATATTCAGATGTGGGTTGGGCTGGAGATCTAGATGAAAGGAAATTAATATCTAGATATTTTTTCTTTGTTAGAGAGAACCTTGTCTAGTGGAGCAGCAAAAAAGAGTGTTATTGCTAGATCAGGTGCAAAAGCATAATTTAGAGCTACAGTGTTAGCTACATCTAAAAAACTTGGATTCGGACATCTTTTGGTTGCACTTGGAGAAATTTTGCTGAAGCCAGTTAACCGAAGGGCCATTAAGATTTTATTACATGGTAGAATAAAACACATTAAAACAGATTAGCATTTTATCAGACAAACTATTGAAGACCAAGAAGAAGAAGCAAGATATGTTGGCACAAAGAATCACATTGATAACATATTTGGGAAAGGACTAACGAAGGAAGCTTTGGTTCCTTGAGGACAAGTCCAGCATGGTTCAAAGGCAAGGCTCAATTGAGGGAGACTATCACCACATATTTATCATATTATTTGCTTTGATAATATGGATTCATTATCCAGCCCTCTTAAGGGCATTCTAGGCCCTAGTGCCCTAATATATCTTATAAGTAAGAGGGATTTGTCCCACCATGGAGAATGATGCTGCTGCACCACATCCTGATCCGAGAGAGCAGAGATTGGATTCGCTATTCTGTATAGAGATTTCGCTAAGTCTTTCTACCTCTGCCTTCATCATAAATCTCTTGAAAGCAACATGGAAATTATGGAACTGAAGCTTCAGATGCAAAGGAGAAAAATATCAAAAATATCTCGACATTTTATTTTTGTTTTCAACAGCAGAAGCAAGAAACTTAAAGAATTGATAAACCAAGCATTGGCAAATAAAGCTTTCAAAAACGGGACACAATAAGTAAAACATTTGTCAAAAGTAAAAAATTGAATATCGTTTTACATGGATTAGAACAGCATTTAGAAAGTTCACGAGCATGATGATCTGGATACTTTGGCTAATGCACAGTTTTTTTTTCTTATGAAGAACATGCTGAACAGGAAATAAGGATTGAGGCAGTACGAGCCATTAGAAGGGTCCATGTGTGCTTACATAAGTAGAAACAAGACTAACTTTTCCTCCATGAAAGGAAAAAAGAAGGATCCTTTTTTACCTTCTCTAAAGCTAGTAAATGAATTTCCCATGCTTATTAGATGTATGTATTTTAGACCTTAATTACAAATTTCAAAGAGGGAACAGTATTTATACTTCGGGGTTGGAAAGCAGAACAAGTAGAAAACTAAACTAACCTTTGAGTAGAGAATGCAGGATGCAACCAATACCCTCTGCCACTTTGACTCTGAAATTGGCATGTTTAGAACAGGTGATAAAACGCTGTGGAACACCAAGAAATTTATCATTTATGAGTTGCTTGTGAGAAATTTCATTGAAATATCCATAAAAACAGCATTTTGTCTAACAAGCACAATAAAGAAGCAATAGGATAGTATTCTCACAAGCGGAACCTCTAAATAAATCAAGAAATCCAGCAAGTGAATGAACACGAGAACAAAACAAGCAAGCTGTGCACTGTACAAACATCTACCTTTCATGTTTATATTCCATGGAAGACATTATAAATTCATCTAGCAATCTGTCATACGACCTTGAAATCAGAATTTCCAAGGACCAACTTGATAAAATGCTTGCAATGTAGAGGCCCAAAACAGCCCAAAATGAAGGATTCTAATACAAAGAATCAAGGCAAGCTAAACAAGGACCCACTCAAAACATATAAATTGATGATGTTCCCCAAGTATGCTTACAAAAAACATGAAACGTATGAGGAATTCATCCCTTAAAACATACAACAAAGCAGCCCTGAACTAGCTGTTGAACTACTTTCAATGTCTCTAAACTCTAAACGGAGCCGTTGGAGCTGCTCAAAGCTTTGGTGAAAATCTAATTTTGACAAAACCAATGGAAGTACGGAAACAAAGAATAACAAATTATAAAACATGAAGAAACACTGACCAAAACTACATACAAATACACTTACACACACACACACATATATGATGCACACACACAATTATACATGAACCAAGAAACACATGACACATAGCATGTGTGTGTGTAAACCCATATTTGTAACAGCCATGAACGAGGTTACTAACAAAGCCCCTTGGAGAACTAAAAAAACTAATTGATGCTGTGCACATATTTTTAACACAAATAGCCATAAAGCAGGTTACTAATGAAGCCCTGGAAAACTGAAAAAAGAAAAAAGTGATGATCTGCATACCATAGCTCGAAAAATTGAAAATGAAGGCTAAAGAATGAAGATAATTATGAAAAAGAAGATGCTGCACAGGTATACATATGTATACCAGCGAGTGAAAATTTATGGAGACTAGGAAGCCAAAAGTGAGATCCCAACTTCAGTGTAAGCATTCTTTGTTACTGGAATTGACTTCAGTGACTCAAATATCTCAAAATACGCAGGCTATAGGTATCATACTATTTATTCCTTTGTCAGAAATGCTCTTGATTTTTTAACTTCATACAGGAAGAAACCAGAGTTGAGAAAGGTCAGCTTTCCTACTGTTCTCAGGAAGAAAAAAAATGATGGATCCTTTTTGTTGTATCAAATATGAGATGCAAAATAGAAAGCAGCATTTAGATTTTAGAGATAAAAAGTAGACCCTATCAGCATTATTTCTTTTATACAGTTCTTTAATGTCAATCAGAAGTGCCAGTGTTAAGCAGATGCCATTGACTTTGATCTAACTGGATCCAGTCTAAATTCATCGCCACATGCCATCCAGATCCACACATCCTTATGTACTGCATTTCAACATATTTTCTGTTAGCTGAACATATTTGAATGAGAATTATGGCACGACTTATTTCTGACAGAAGTGACCTTGCAGCATCTCTCTTATGTTCTCTCTTCTTTTCTTCTCCTCTGTATTGTGAAACTACAGCAATAACAAAATCTTTCATGGTATCAGAGGCAGGTTAACAAGCTGTAGATTTTTGTAAAGGTATGTCCAAGGAGATCTGCAACCAAAAATGCAGTCAAGGGTTCCTTCTTTAATCTCCTTCCTTACTCAAAGGTTATTTTCTCCTTTCAAACATGTTTCCTTCTCTGTTTCCATTCTTCAGAAAATCCGCAGTAGGAATATTGTTGGTCCTCAACCCTAACGTGCCTGATTTTTTTATTTTTCCTTTTCCTGAACGTCATGATATTACCCTTTTCCACTGTTTCCCTCTGAAATCTATTTCTGACCCGCAGCTGTCATTGGATCTACAGGTTTTTTGCCTTCATTTCAATTTTGCAGATTTTATCTCCAGTGTCAGGCATGAAAATATTAAGCCAGATGCCAGATTTAATATTCCTGTATATCTGCAAATGCAAGTCTGTCTACAGATCTGAAATTATTCCTCCATCTAACATCAGATCTAGAGTTTTATTTTTCATGATTCTATGGATCCTTCGTGTCTTCTTTTTCAATGTGTTGCTTGTGATTGTTTTAGGTTATGAAGATCCACCCTTGAGATTGCCCTGAGATAACCTTAAGGGATGTCATCAGCCCTCATGCTGCCTTAGGGTGTCAGCAGAGAAATTCTTAAGTACTGTCCTCTCATTAAGAAAAGAAGAACATAAAGAAAAAGAAAGGCTCAATCCCTCATACAAGACTGCTGCTGCGCTGCATCAAAAGACTGTTATATTTCAAAACCAGGGATCTTCTTATCTCGTTCTTCTTCTTGCATCTAAACCCTTTTACTCTTTCATATTCCTATTGAGAAAAGGGGGATTCCTCCTTTCATTTGGTTTTGTCCAATATCATGCAAATTGTACGATACATATCTTAACTTTTTACTTGGACACATCTTGCACCTTAGAAGAGTGTAATGCACCATATCTTACTGTATAGTATTATACAAGGCATGACAATATAGTGTAATACGTCTCACATCCCATGACATGAGAAAGGCATGAAAAGAGGGGGGTCTGACCCCCAGTTTTTGTTTAAACTTTAAAAGCTCCCTCTCAATTTTTCTGTGAGCTGTGAGGGAGATCTCGCTATGTTAAGGAAGAAAACTTCAATTTCAAAATAGATGTACAAGTGAAGTAGCGAACTACGGTTGAAGAAAGACGGGTTTCCAATTTCTACCATGAAAGGCATAAAGCCTCATGCTTTTACCATACATTTATATTGTTTTTCTCAAGACATGATTTCAAGTGACCCACACGGCAATGGTCCACATTGGTGAGGGAAATGAAAATTGAAAATCATTTTTATAAGTATTGTAAACAAGACTTATCAGCAAGAATATCTCCGCTAAAACACCATGTAGCTAGGATGCATGAGAATGTGGCTCTGTCCACTAGTAAAGGACCACAAGCATTTGCCCGAAGACAATGTATGGACATGATTAATGGTCTCAAAGCAAAAAAATTGGGCTAGAGTGTGACCCCTAGGAAGTGGAGGATGAGGACAATAAAGATGATATCAACCATTTCACAATTAACTCGTACAAAGTTCATCATGCAGATCACATTCTTATTTCTATAAAATAATGCTAGAAGTGCCATAAATAAATAGATGATTGTATATATATATATATATATAGGGGGAGAGAGAGAGACTAACTAGGCTTATTTATTCATTTAATTAGCTACAGATGTGCATGTTACATATAAATGAACATATATATATGTACACACACACACACACACACACACACATATATATATCTATATAGGAAAACGAGTAGCTACCAGACCCTTGTATGCCATTCTGGATCGCTTGGGCCATCGATTTTAAGGAAATTGCCTGGAAGAGATTAAACTGAAAAATAAATAAATAAATAAAAATCAACAAGTATGTTAATCAAGATCTCTTGCCTTCTTGTGAGGGGTATTTCCCTCTCTTGAAAGTACAACTTGGTTTCTAATTATTTCAGCTTAATCTCCACCATCCGATCTCCTTAAAATAGACAGCCCATACGATTCTCATCTAGTCTGGATTATAAGGGTCTGGCAGATATATATATATATATATATATATAATCTTTTAAAAATCATAATGACATGTCATGACCAATTTTGCAAAGGAAAAAAATTGTTGAAAGCAAGCAAAAATAAGTTAATGATATTACGACAAGAAATGCCTACAAGTAGGCAGAATTGGCTATAGTTGAGTGTACAGATTCAACCAAATATCAGATTCAGTAGGGAAAAAAATCCATTTTCGGATACAATTTAGTTAAACCCCAGTAAGCCATTGGATTGTGTCTTCTTCTCCGGATGTTCTAAATATAAACATCTTATTTTCAACTTGCAGTTATTAACAATGCACCTTATAAGAATAAGATTTTCTAAAAATACAAAGACTACGATTGGATATTATCTAGGAGCACAAGGATAAGAAAGCTAGGAAACAAGTAATAAGATACTGCTTCTACCTTCCAACAAAGTAACATCAAGAAGAACAGATAATGCCCTTTGCAAGTATACATCTGCAATTTTGTTATCATCATAACCATCTTGTGTTCCTTCTATTTCTGTAATATTATCATAGGAACTTGTTTGCCCCTCCACTATTTCAGGTAAATCTTCTGAATCACCACTTTGAAGAATTCGCACAGCCTTGCACCAAGATAAAATTACAAATTTAGCATAAATAACTAATAAAATTATAGAAAAAAAGGACCATAACTAGAAGAACATTAAGAGATTCACAAATTTTTTCAGTATAAACCAAAAACTCTGCCCTTCATAAATTACAATCTTCAAACAAATACACTTGGAAGACAGACATGTGTAGATATTCTTGGACAGCGGACCACATCTCCATTGCCATTTTTCAATCTCAATTCTCCATTGAACTGTAAAATCTGAAATAGCTATATGCAGAAAATTCAACTAAGCCCAAACTAAACATTTTGTGAGTAACTATGATATAGAAATAAGATATATCAAGTCACAAGGAAAACTTTCAGTTAAACAAATAGTCATAAGAAGAAACTCTCAATGAAACAAAGTATACTAAAGCAAAAAAATATATAAAAATGCCTAGAAAAGCTTCAAAAGAAGCATAGAATGACAAGGGCCAAAGAGACCCTGACATAGACATCATTAATGAGCTATTAGGATATCCAACGACTAGAATTATAGGCACTGGAGAGCCAAGCAGCTCTTTCAGCTGGAGAATTCAGCTGCAAAAAGATCATAAAAAACTGAAACAAAGCGAAGATTACAAAACAAAAAGGAAGAGACAAAATAAATAAAAAATACAAAAATTACAAAAGAAACCTAAAAACTGAACAAAAAGCCTGTGCCCAAGAGATATATATATATATATACATATATATTTATAAACTTTAACACGCTCATGCTATTCTCAAAAGAAAACATTCTGATCCCTTCACTGTTTGCATGTGACATCATGAAAGAGTGCTACCTTGCAGTCTATGTCACACGGACACAGCAAAATGGGCCACGTACCGGTGTCGACACTCCGACACCTGGATACCGACACTTGGACACGGCAGGAAAGGTTTTGGATCGGGTTTGGGTCAGACCCGGTCCGAACCACTTTACTAACCCGACATTCTTTGTTTTGTTTGAGACTTTCTTTCTTATGACTTATGAGATTGGTGATGAACAATGTTTTGTTTGAGAATCTGAGACTTTCTTTCTTATGACTTATGAGATTGTAAGAGTGAATTATTAATTTAATGTTTTTTTTATTTTATTATCTTTTTTAATTTTTTAAAATATAAAATTCGCCGTGTCCGCGTATCCTAAAATTTTGAAAATTGCCGTGTCCGCGTACCCGTACCCTTATCGTACCCATACCCGTGTGACATAGCTTGCAGTCTATTTTGTCACTACATGCATTTGCATACATGTGAATGCTCACACAAATACATACTATTTTCCTATATCCCCCTTGCGCCCTCCCAATTCTGTTATTTAAAGTCATTTTTCTGGATCAGCCCAGTAAACCCAATCCAGACCCGATTCTAGAACTGAAACCAGGACACTAGCATACTCCCCCTTTCGAAAAAAACCTTGTCCTCAAGGTGTGATGAACCAAATCAAATGTTGACAAACAAAAGTCTTTCCATGACTGCAGCCAACTAGGGCTATAGCTAATAGTAAAAACATGGGTTGACAATAGCCATGATAGTGTAAGGATACATTTGAAAGTCAGCTTCTCCTGCTCAAAAACTTCCTCCAAGTTGGCATGAGACAGTATTCCCAACAATGGCAAACCAGCTATTGGGTAATTGGGATATGCGTTCTGTTGCGTGAGCCCTGTCATGAGAGATCAAAGGAGAAGAGACAAGGGGGAGAGAGAGAGAGAGAGAGAGAGAGAGAGAGAGAGAGAGAGAGAAGTGCACTCTGCTTTTATTATTATGCCCTAATCTCATATTAAATGAGAATTAGGGTAACACTAACAAATTACATAGAAAGTCCAAGAATAAAACAACTATTAATAAAGAGCTGTTCCTACAACTATTAAATATTCAAAAAACCACCTAACATAAATGTTATTCAACATGTTCCTTAGCTTTCTTGTTCCATATTTGAAAAGTTGCAGTTGAGGTCTGCATTTGGATTTGATGCAAAAGTTGCCAGCTCTAGAAGATGAGGTAACAACTAGTGGGTAGTACTCTGAACTGAAGCAGTCGGTCTTGGAACTTCTCAATTATTTAGTCTAGTGAAACGATTTGAGCAACCCTGCTACCAACTTACGTTGGTTCCATCTGGTAGCTTCTTTCTGGAAGCTATGTCACATGGTACCCACACGGTACGGGTACGGCCCTGGTGCGGTCAACGTAGCATCAGGTACGGTCAACATAGCATCGGGTACGGTCAACATACCCAAGATCATTTTTGTCCATTTTCAGACTCGGTCAACTTTGACCGAGTCCAAAGTTGTCTAGTTTTTGAGTTGAAAATTAAAAATCCCCCTCTTTTCCTGTTTCCTTTTTCACTCTAAACCTTTCTTGCATATAGTTCCTCACAACTTTTCATTTAAAATCTTCCATACAATGTTTTGAAAATCCATCCCTTCTCTATAACTTGAATCTTCGATAATAGTGTGAACCATAACCATAGCGATGTCAGTATATCTTAAAAGCGTGACCTGTTGCTCCTAATCTTGATGATGCGACAGAGAATTAAGAAAGCTGATATATTTGTATGTTAATTACTTTCATACTGTGTTTTAGATCATGATTTATGAATATGTTATTCATTTTGAAATTTTTTAACATATATGTCTGTACCTCAGATGGCCAACTTCATATGCTACTGGGCTCTTACTTTCACCAATTTTTGGATCATCGGTAGTTATTCTGCTGCCTACAGCTATGTCTCCTAATTCTTGTTCTTTGTATCGAGAATCCTTGTTTGCTCCTTTCATTGGAAGGATGGTGATGCAGACCTTCCCACCAGGAGGCCGAGAACTAGGGCCAGCACGGCCAAGCAAGGCCAAGAGAGTCAAGCACCATCGACCAACATGATGAAAAACATAGATGAGCTAAGGGAGGCTAACATAGAACTTGAAGTTGATGCAGCGGGCAGTGTGAGCGGAGCATCATCAGCGGAGCGCGGGCAGCGGGCTGAAGACTTCAAGGAGGAACAGGCACGGGAACTAGACCTAGATCCGGTTATACCGAGTTTGAACCCTGAGTCTAGTCCTGACCCAATCCACGCGTGGCAAGCCTAAGGCCTAACTTAGGCAAGTTATATGGCTGAACCCGTGAGGGAGAGGCCAAACTCACTAAACATTCGAGACGTCTCATCTCGGTCTCCTTTTATGCTTTTGCTTTATAGTTGAGTCGTTTCATTTCAGCAAGTCTCTCGGTTCTCATGTTAAGAACCGGTTTTATTTCAAGTACTTAAACTCTTTTCTAAGTCTTTTTTCATTATGCAATCAAGAATTAGAAGTTGAGTTTTTCGTGTGAATTGGCTCTTGCCTCTCTCTTCCCTTCATCGTCTTACCGCCGGTGATCGGAATGCAAAGGCTCCAACCCGCGGCTCTGGTTGAAGCAAAACAAGCTTGGAGACATTCCTCGAGGCTACCGGAATTCCTCTTGGAGTTTCTTCATCCTACGCATAATTCCCCGACTGAATCGCCATCTTCTTACGGTGCAAGGAGTTAGAGGCAGGAGAAGATAATCGGGAAGGCTTGGAGGAGAGCGACTCGTGGCTCTAGTCGCCTAGTACCCAAGCGCACGACTCCGGCTGCAAGAGAAGAGGTAGGTGCCGATAATCTCCCGGCTCCTTCCCTACTTGAGCAGAGCAGAGGACTAGTTGAAATCGTCCCTAGTAGGCCACTTGATCTCTGCTAAAAACAGAGAGAAAGAGTGCCGGAAAGGAGGATTGACACTAGCTCTTAGGAGACTGATTTTCACGGTAAGAAACCGAGAGAGCTCGTCGGAATTCTGTTGGTAGACGGCCAATAGAATTTCAGCGCAATCCAAACCTCACTCAGTCGAGGGATTGCTGTCGAAGAAGGAGATAGAAATTCTCCAAAAGTGAGCAAATTCGTATTCACGACTTGGCAGAATCAAACAGCCATCGGGCGGACGTTGCAGGCAAATTCTGAAGCAAACCAGGGTGGGTTTCACTCTCTCGCTTATTCCAGTAGCATCGCCCTGGCCTTAGCAACATCCCCACCAAATTGCATGCAAATCCGTCCAACCATCGCGGAGAACCAGCTTTCGGTAGAAATTCCGTCCCTGCTCGCCAGAATCTTGAACGCTGCAATTTTTCAGTCCAAAACCAAGAGGCACTCAATAACTTCTGGTTTTCCCAACTTGCCCATGGTCAGTGTTATTGGTTATTAAGTTAGAATTTAATTGGCGAGGGCATTGTAGTCATTCCACCTCCTAAGCCCTTAAAGAAAAGGAAACCAGCAGTGAGCGTTAAACGCAGCAGCTCCCTTTGGGGCTTCTCGCCTTAACGCTGGGAGTTACACTTCTCCCTAAACCAGCAGTGAGCGTTAAACGCAGCAGCTCCCTTTGGGGCTTCTCGCCTTAACGCTGGGAGTTACACTTCTCCCTATCACCTCTCAACTTCAACCGTCCCGTCCACCCGCACCATCAACAGTCATCATGGAGGAGTTAAGGTACGTATTCAATTTCCTTAGCTAGGAAACCCTTCTCAAACCTCATAGCCTCTTCACCTCCTCTTGAAACCGTCCCTAAAGCCTCACCAGCCCAAGAGTCTTACCCTCTTAACTCGCCACTTGTCTAACTCTTGAGTCCTCATCATTACCCCAATTTGAGTTATAACCCCATCTCCCCCTCGTGCATAACACCTATACCCTCTTGTATGACCCTTTGGCTCTCCCCAAACCAAAACCGGCACCATCTTAAGTGCTCCACTCCTCACGCCACCTTGCCTCACATTAACTCTCCACTCAATGACCTTATCCAGCCCTCACGTGAATTAAGCTCCTTCCCATCCAAGTCTCTTAGTTTCCTCCCTTGGTGTAACCCATCCTCATAACCGACCATACTCATTAAGAGCCACCTCTCATCATTAGGAGCCATCTCACCTAGCCTTAATTTCACTCTCTCGTAGGATTAACCCTCCACCATCATACGCCTGACCCTTAGTCTATCTCTAAGCCATAACCAAACCCTTAGCAATTAATCTCCATCTCCCAGCTCTATACAACCTAACCCAAATCGAGCCTACCTAGTCCCACTCCGAGCTCATTCCTTGTTCCGGGCTTGGTTTGACCCCTTGGAGTCCATTAGCTAGGTTCACCTCCAAGGTTTGCTCGTGATCAAATTAGCATCTCTACTACAGCAAGTAAGTCATCTTGCAGCCTCCCTCGCTGCAACCATCTCCCGAACATCTTCCTAGGCGCCAAGGTGACCTCGGCTAGGTGGGCCGGGCCCCTGCCTCCATTCGGGCGCTCCTCCATCACTTTGCTGCCTCTCTCGACCGACCGAGGCCTGCAGCAGCCACACACCATCCACTTCTGTTGCCGAGATCCTCGATCTCTCTCTGCCAACTCTTACTAGAAGACCAGGCATCCTAGACCAGGCGGGTCTAGCCTCCACTCCACCTCCTTGCTGAGATATCCGAGAGTGGCTAAGCCACTGGTTTTCTCTCGGATCCTATTGCTGTTTAAGTCGATCTCTCATCAGCTAGGTAACTTCTAAACATCCTATAGAACGGGGCTATTGGGTGCATTTGCTTTCTAAGCCAGGCTCTAGCCATTTGCTACTGTCGGTAGTCCCTCCAAGGCACCTTGCCAAGGACACGACTGCGAGTAGCTAGACCACCAACGGGAAAGGGCATGGTTTGGCCGTTCTTAGGGATTGTATGCATGGTTTGTGAACGAATGATGAGTGAGTTGTGAGAGTTAAATCTGTATCGCTAGCGTTTGTACTAGCCTTAATCCCCTCAGTTTTGTAATAGGATTGAAGACTTGGGATAGGGAAAACATACTTGTATCTTATACCCAGGGTACTATTAAGCCGGGGTTGCTGTCTGGCGGGAAAAGTTTTGTAAATATAATTTGCTTAAGTGTGGACTTTAGGCTCTCGCCAGTTGATCCTGGACTTGGGATCTATTCTCAGGCGTAGAAATCGCTAGCCGGGTCTAGGTTCTCACCAGATGGGCATCGTCAAAGAGTTGACAAGCATTTTCGTTTCTCCCCCATTGTGCATCTCCTTGATTGCTCCATCTGCTACTGCCAATCTCTCCACGACTATGGATTTGGGTGCAGAAAGTTTCTTCTTGGATAGTAGACAGCGAACCTTATCAAGGAGATTTTCATTTTCTTCTTGTAACATATCAAGCTGCCATTTAAAAAATGACCATGTTACAACATGGAAAGATATTTTAACAGCAATTAGATTACATCATGCTGCTGAGTTGAATAGAAGCTAGTTCAGGTCATCTGAAAGAGACCTCATCCTGGATAGCAGAAGAATCAAGCTGGCTTCCTAGTACTTGTCCACTGGGATTCGTTAAATTTGTTGGATGCCTGTGCATTATGACGTGCTTAGTGAAAAGCATAATGTATTGAATAATTAGTTTTTGGAGAAAAAGTGACGAATAAAACTAAAGTAAAGCAAACTGTAAGAGGTATGTAGGGAAGATAAGAATCAACTAACACCAAAACTATGAGGTCACCTAGTAATATCATCAACTGTTTGCAACCTTGAGAATAAGCATGATGACAACAAAAATCCACTTTTAACTTAATAAAAACTCAGCCTTGATAGGTTGCATGTCTTACCTGTGTACACTTGGCGACTCATAGAAATTACAAAAAAGAAAGAGAAATATTTTTCCAAAAGTAAAAAGTGATATTTTTTTTCTGTTTCAGATAAGACAAAATATTAGTTTACAAGCATTTGAAGACATCTATCTTGATTTATACTTAAACATATTCTGATGTGTATGCCTGCACAAGAGGATGTGGATATGAGAACAGAAGATGCAAAACCTTTTTTCTTACTTTTAGTAATATCTCAAATAATGTTTTTTGAATTTTGAACAAGTCATTGATCATCCTGGTTTTCAAAAAATGATGGAACTTGTGAATTCATGAACTTGTCACGTTTCATCTCCTCATATTATAGTCACAGTAACTTCAAAAATGAGAAAAATACAAAATATCACAAATCAATCCCATTTCTCTGAGAATTTTACCGACATTGGGAGCCTTCATCACATGAACACATGCAAGATCACAAATAATATAAAGAATGCCTTACTGAAAATTAATATAAACAATGCTAGAATAAAGAATGTTTCCTTCTGAAAGTCTATCAGCACCTTTTATCTTTTTGATTGTCCACAGCAGCATCTGTTACAGGAGTTGGATGTTCTGGCAGTCTAACAACTAGCCCACTAGGTGGGATCCCTGGAGGTATTTTCACTGGCCTCAGTGATGGTCTTCCAACAGATGGTACACGGGCGGTTGAACCAGGATCCACATGATTTCTAGCCAACTAAATTGGAATGTGAAATCGCTTAGTAAACTAGACATGCAAAACTGACCACATTAAACAAGAACAATCCAATCAGGAAATGATGATGTAACCAGATCAATACTAACCACAAATACCGTCACAATAGAAATGAACTACAAACTCACAACATAGTACAGAGAATTTACCTATCTAACTTTCATTTTCATTGACAAAATCCAAAAAAGAAGTCTCCAAAATTGTAAAGGATATAAATTTCAGCTGAAGTTTAAGCCATGAAAACTATAAAAATGGTTGGAACCAGAACGCCTTAACTAACTTGACTTGAAAATCTTTACCTCCATAGGCAGGGAAGGCACCAAGTAACACTAGCTGTGGTGATCTTAGAATCCAGTGTATAGCACAATCTGGATCAAATCCCAATTAATTAATAACATGATTCCTTGTATGAGATACAACATTGATCATTCTATGAGTTCCCACTACCTCCTTCTTGCCATTAACCAAAGAAGAACGGATCAAGATAGTCATACAAGGATACTCTTCCATTACTTTTAGACTTTTAGTATGACTAACCCTGCCAGCCTACCTTAGACACACAAAACATATAAAGATGCCATACATCTAGTTTTTCAGGACCACATAACAAGCAGTTGCCCATTAAGCATAACTCTGAATTAGCATTTCTTTTATCTCCTGCAAGTATGACAGACCCTGTCAGCCCCACTTTAAACACATTCTGATGCATGTATACGCACACATACAACATACAAATATGTCACATCTAGGCATTCAGGACCCCTTAATGTCCAAAACAAAACATGTAGTGCCCATGAAGCATGGCCCTGAATTGGCATTTTTCAGTCTCCTGCGCAACAGGAAAATATTGAAGAATAGTGCATCAATTTATCATTAAACATAAGCAAGACAGCAGAAGAGCTATGACAAAAACCTAGTACACGCAGCAGAGTGTTGCTTTTATGATGCTTCTAGTACAAGATTTGTTACGATGCTATGCTAACATGAGAAAGCAAGCCAGAAAAGTGTACCTAATTCCCCAAAAAGGTCATTCACAATTAAAAAAAATGCACGAGAAAATGCATTGTGAGACAATTACCTGGGGACTAGGAGACCTCCCTCCTTTTCCTGCTGAAAGGCCAATGCCGCTTGTAACAACATAGTCTAATGAAAGCACATCATCATCGTCATCTTCGTCATCTTCATCATTAGCCCGTTGATGTGCCATAACTTGTGCAAGCTTTTGAGCAGCAGTTTTTGCATCATAGTGTTGGGACCTTTTGAAGCTAACTAGGCCAGTGGTTCCAGATCGAGGGTGATGATGAACAGGTGACATCAACGGGGAACATGCACCACCGATACTAGAGATGCTCTTCTCTCTCATATACAAAGGATTCCTAGGTCTCACTCGGTCCATTTCTGTGTCTCAGATTAACTGGACAGAACAAAGAAACTCGTTCTCTTCTGCAAAACAGGCAGATCTATTAAGTTCATCATTCGGACATCAGGAAAAAATCACCATCTACAGTCTGAGAACCATAAGTTGCAAAATTCCAAAGACCAAATATCATGCAATGCAACTGCAGAAGAGTGTGCAACTAGTTAAGTTTTCTATTTTCAACAGCTGTGGCCCCTAATTAAAACCTAGAACAATGGATGGGTTTATTTGAATACATAAACAGAACTTCATGAACATTCAAATTTTGAGGGTCTAACTTCTCCAATTTCATGGATTATGAAAGATCTCCTATATTTATCTAATAGATCATTTATAATGTTTGAAATGTAGAAATTGCACCCATATGGTTAAAGTTTTGAACACAAGGCAAGTCCACACAATCTTCTACCTCAAAAAAAATAATCACTTAAAATGTAATCACAACTTTTTTTTTTTTTTTTTGGCAATTACATTTGGAAAGTCTGACATCAAAACTTATCCAAACAGCCAATTTATCCAGACTGGGGTACTAACGGGGTAAGTTATTTCTGGTCATCAATCTATCTGAAAACGTTAGATATAAGACTACTCCAAAACCATTCACACACGCTAGTTGTAACAAAATAGAATTTGACCTCCATTTCAAATCTTTAAATGCTATTCAGTTTCTTTTACTCTACGTTTGCACAAAAGTACTCTGGAACTGGTACATTTATGGTACCAATCTGGCATTTGTAGCATAAGTACATTTTATGAAACTGATCAGCATTGCTTAAAGCTCTAGCATTTGCACAAAACAGACAAACTGATTTTTTAAGCAATTCTGCATTGACTCTCTTATATTGTGCATTTGTGAGTTATTGGCTGAACCAAAGATTTTTCACTTTCTTTTTCCATTTCTTTGTAATATGCATATGCCAGTTTAAGCAGAAATTTTTGAAGCCGATTCCTAGAGATGCACCTTAGGCATCGAACTCTCAAGTCTTAACCTCCTTCAGCTTGGAAAACTTCATTCACCTGCCTACCCAAGTCGATGGAGCTCTTGATGGAACCAAGCTCATATCAGAGAACCATTATTTTTCTTTTGTGAAAAAAATAAAGGCTAGATCAGTGGGCAGAAGTAAATAGCATGAATACGATGGAGTCATGGTATATATATATATATATATATATATGTGTGTGTGTGTGTGTGTGTGTGTGTGTGTATCATTCTTAAACTACTTCCACGCGATTACATAGTCTAAGCCAACCTAGTCCCGACACCCTTTCGACATGAAATATGTTCTATGCAGATAGTCTGGCAGAAATAATCAGATTAAAAGGAAACCTCGAAATGGACTAAAATCCACCAACTAACTTCCATTGCGTCACTAGCTTCCTTCTTTTTTTTGGTATTCAATCCGTGGATGCTCATCGAAACCCACGTCATCGCAGCAAAGCATTTCACGTATAACAAATGTAGGAATCACGCTAAACTTTTGCGTTCAGATAGAGAGAGAGAGTGTATCGATTCCATATGCTGTGAAAACCGATGAACTAAGCCGATCTCGCTCAAATGTTTGATCCGCCTATCCTCTTCTGAGTCCGCCAACATCTGGACGATTGCGAAACATTCAATATGGACAAAGGGAAAAATACAATGACAGACGCTCATTTTTGTATGTATGAAGTGGAAATGCACGCACACAGAGTAAACAAGAGAGAGGAGGGGTGTACCGGATGCGCAGGTTGGCTCTGATACCGCTCGGCTTTGATCCTCCCAGTGCTCTTCCGGATCAACGCTATCGAAACGTTGAAGGAGGCATGACGATGCTAAGCTTTAGTTATATGAGACAAATATGAGAGAGAGCGAGAAGAGAGAGAGACCGACGTTTCCATGCTTAGCTGATGAACTCCGCCGATCTCGTCGCATTTTGTTCTTTCGTTCTTCTTCGATGTCAACAAGACCTGACGCAGAACTTCCACCGTGAGTGGAGGAAAAGCAGAAACAAGAACGCCAAATTTTAGCGATTATGAGATGAAAAAAGATATCAGAGAGTCAGAGAGAGGACGCTCACCAATGGCGACGCTGAGAACGAAAAGGTCTGGTGAACTCCGTCGATCTCTTTCTTTTTGTTCCTTCGTTCTTCTCCGATATCAACAAAACCTGATGCAGAACTTCCGAGGCCGAGTGGA
The DNA here is from genome assembly GCF_008831285.2 of Nymphaea colorata. NCBI lineage: Eukaryota > Viridiplantae > Streptophyta > Magnoliopsida > Nymphaeales > Nymphaeaceae > Nymphaea > Nymphaea colorata. The sequence continues at coordinate 8,812,046 of NC_045145.1, forward strand.
TGAAAAGTACAGACAAGAACGGCAAATTTTAGCGATTATGAGATGAAAAAAGATAAAAGAGAGTCAGAGAGAGGACGCTCACCAATGATGACGCCGAGAAAGAAAAGATCTGGTGCTCCGTCGATCTCTTTCTGATTCGGAACCTTCTATCGATCGATCGATCGAGAGAGAGAGGGGGGACGTTCACGAAATTCTGGATTCGGAGGAACCTTCTATCGATCGAGAGAGAGATGGGGGGGACGTTAACGAACTTCCACTTCCCTCCAATACGTTCTTGGTTTCCACTTAAGTCGGTGACGTTCGGTTAACAAAATTTTTCATTTTCGGACCGACTTTTCAACATAATCTCAAATGGGACATCGTGACTACAAGCTAAAAAAAAATTTATGGAGAAAAAGATAAATATACAAAGCTGTAAAACAATGACAAAGACGAAAATTTTGAAAAAAAAATTATGTTCTCACGCTTTAAATGTGCTTTGCATCGAGTTGAGTGGTGCGTTATTGATGCCTCTTCAATTAATTCATATGGGTAGTGGCATTGATGTTAAAAACTGTAGCATAAAATTATTCAATTCCAAAATAACTTTCAACTCAAAAAATAAGATAAGTATATTGATACGATTCGTTTATATATATATATATATATATATATATATATAAACGAAATGAATGACTTATGTCGTATCAAGAACATAAACCATAAATAGTTATTCTTGCAAAATTTGTGCGAATGAAATTGTTTTAAATATGTTATGATGCACACGTATATACGTTTCAAACCATGGGGTACTGTTTTATTTTGGTCAAAGAAACTCAATTTGTGAAACCCAAACTAGCTTTTCCATGCAATCATAAATGAACAAAGAAAATCAGTTTGCGTTTTGGATTTGGAGTTCCAATAGGAACCTACGCCACATATAAGCTAGAGGGTGTTTAAATGCATGGTATATAAGGTGGATTTGTTTTTTGGGTACGATGGAAGTAAAATCCCACTAACCGAACCAGATAACTACATACATATATATATATATATATATATATATATATATATATATATATATATATATATATATATGTATAAACAATCAAATACATGCAAATATATAATTTTGTTAGCATAAGTAGCTTCTCAGCATTTAGAGAAAAGTTGTGGTTTTGTCAAACTTTCTGGGTCGAGAAAGTTAATTTATTTTTGTTATGAGTTCAGTATTTCACTAACTTGAAATACTCCTACATCTCTACAACTAATCAATCACCATGATGGGATTATGTTATTTCAAGAACACTCATGTTGTTTTAAAGCAGTTGTTTGTTATGGCCTTTCCCATGCGATAATTGAAGGCCTCAGCTACCAGACAACATGCATTCATCCATGGGTGTTTAGATGACAATTCAAAACTGGGCTTTCAAAGTGTTTAGGTGTTATCAAAGCCGGATTCGAAGAAAACCCAGTTTTAACAAAACTTGGTTTTGTAAATAGAAGCAAAGAACCTAGCCTCCATTAGGTTATTTAAAAATAAGGTTATTGGATGTGTCATCCAAACAAAAGAACAAGGTGTTTGAAACTCATTAAACTTGGTTTTCATAAAACTATGTTTTGGAAAACTAGATTAGATATGGGTATCATCCAAACGCACCCTAAAATTTCAGAACCCTAAAATTTTGGAACCACAGCAGCAACTAGGCTCACTTTTCAAATGTTTCTTCTCCACTATTAAAAAGAAATCAATTAAAGATAAATTGGCTTTAAAAAGTATATATAAAGAGGTCACCTAAAGTTGAGCAAATAACAAATCACTATTTAAAATTAACAAATAGGGTAAGGGAGCCTACTTCCTGCAGTTTTGCACAGTTTCTTCCAAATTTTAGAATTGGATACATCTCATTGGTATCCAAATTTACATCCCATTGGTATTCAAAATTTTTGGGCAGAAAAATTCTTAGGAGAAACTACTAGAGCCTCCTGAGAAGCATACAAAAGAGAACATCCCCAAGACCTACAAAAGGAACTCTTATTTGGAAAGAATATTTATAACTTTACAAATAAAATACAAGTACTGCTATTGGGATATCAACCAAATATAGGATTTGATAAACAACAAGAAGACTCTATTAGAAAATTAGAACAACTCCAAATTAAAAAATTGCCATATATAAAACCATTTTTACAAGATTTCTTTTAGTATAGTTCCTTAGCATGATGTTTTTATAATAAAGATATAGGAGAAAACTTATTCCCCAAAGTACCAGATCCATTAGGTTCTGAAATTCACAAGTATAAAGAAAAGGAAGTAATACCCCAATTATATAACATTTGTATGAGGACCCAATTCATTATTGAAAAAATAGTAAAGAAGTATATTGAAATTACCATCTCAAAATAATTAAAAGGAGAGTATAGCTTTTATAAGCAAATATACACACCACAAAAGTATACTCCAATTATATAACATTAGTATGAGGACCCAATTCATTATTGAAAAATTAGTAAAGAAGTGTATTGAAATTACAATCTCAAAACAATTAAAAGGAGAGTATAGCTTTTATAAGAAAATATACACACCACAAAAGTATGATAAAGGGCATAGACATGTAAAAACATATAAGAATAAAACAAGAGACAAAAGGAAAGAAATACTAACTTCAAACATCTAATGCCAGAAAACCTTACATTGACAAACATAGACATGTTAGAAAATTTAATACTAAGAGAGATTATAAAAACAAATTAACATGCTTCACTTGTGGTAGCCCTGAAATCCCCTAAGTTAAAAAATAGGATGTGTTGTAGATTATCGCCCTAAAATCTACCCTGAAAAAATCCTCCAAGATAAGTATGAGTTTTACGTTTAGGTAAAACATCACGACCTTGCTCAACAAGTGAAATGAGGACAGGAACGAGAAGTTTGTCCTCTGAAAGAGACATGAGGTGAATACCCATATTAGAGAACATGTGGCTTCCTAGCATCGCCATGTTTAGAAGATTGATATTGATTTGCTGCTCTCGAGGATTTTCTTTAGCAAGGCCAGATGTAATATTCTTGAAGGATAACTTATCTAGAACTGACTGAATACTTGGAGGACTGAAGTGAACTAGACGTACCAGACAAGATCCAGTAGTTAATCGAATACTCTCCTACTTTCCTACTGCCTTAAAGATGTAACAGAGGTTTACTATCACTTCCTGACTAGTAAAACGGGCAGCCCAATCAGACCCTTGACTGCAAACATTTTCAATTGTTCTCAGAGCATAAAGCTGGGTGGTGTCATCTTCTCCTTTTCACAGTATAGAAGAAATTAGAGCAAAAACTAGACCAGATACCTGTATAAGGAATGGAAAAAAGAGTTACAAACAAAAAGTGAATAAATAGTCATAGACCTGAAACCATGAAAAGCATATGCATAAAATACAAAAGGAAAGAAAATGTCAATTAAAGTAATAGTTCAGCTATATAACCTGCCAACTAGGCGTAGATCAACCATCCTTTGTTGGAGAAGCAAGACCAGCACAATCCCTTGAACAATTTTCATTTTGTGTAGCAATATAGAACACCAGTTCACCTAGAGCAGCCATGGCATATCTTCTCACCTTGTCCTGTTTATCTCCAAGACTATCTGCCAGTACTTTAATGATTTCAGATGATGCCAAATCAACTTCTATTGATGTTGAGTGCCAGATCAACAAGCCGATCAATGAAAGTAAATGAACACGAAGACCATAAGCTTTTGAAAGCCTTAGCATCTTTACAAGCACTAGCATTATTGAGCTATTTGCTAAGGTGTTAGCAGCATCTGGATGTGCACTCAAAATTTCAAGATACTTAATTGTGTTCTGTTTTTCTGCATGAGAAGCACTTCCAGTTAAATAGGTTGCAATGCGAGACAGAGGTTCATCCAACTTCCCTGGAGATCATTTCAAAAGTTCAATCATAGGCATAACAATGAACGGAAGGGGAGGCATTGCTTCTTGAGCCTTTTCAGTTTTCTTGCTACGCATTATTGGCCTGACAGAAAGGTCAGAAGGATGCCACAACACTTGGGAGAGATTATTAATTGATCTCGATGAATCTGAACCTTCAGCAGCTCTTGCTTCCATTTTATGCATCTCCACAACATTTCGAGTAGCTCTCTTCTGACCTATGGCTGGTGTAGTGGTAGCAACTTCAGCAGGCAATGGGCATGACTCCTCTTCGTGGTTTTCCCCATTATCGGGTGGAAAGCCTGTCTTGTTAGGCATAACAAAGGTCTGAACTTTGTTCTCCAAAAGCCATGGCGGCCACATAGTTCAGACCACTGAATACGTTCAGCTGGATCCTTTACCAGGAGATGGTTCACTAAATTGCAAAAAGGTTTAGATGGATTATCAGGCAATGTTGGCACTGGGTCTGAGAGAATAGATTCAACCAATGCAGTAAATTCATATGCCACAAAGGGAGGTCTTCCAACGTAGCATTCATACAAAACGTAATATATATATTATATTATATATATATACGTATGTATATATATACATACAATGTTAATAGAAATATATTTTACATCCTTATATATAATACATATATATTATATGTTTTGATATGTTTACAAATATATATATATATATATATTTATATATATATATATATACAAATAATAAATATTTTTGTACATGAGTTCTTCATCTTGAAAGATTGCCACTTCTGGATAATCAACAAAGTTAATTCTCTAAAATTTTCGGCACAACTCTTCTTCCCATTTTGGACCTACAACAAAATTAAGATTCTTCAGAAGACGAAGGATCTGTGACAAAAAAAAAGGATGACAGGTGTTTTGCCTATCGTAAGAAGGGCCATTACGCTAATTAATGCCCTAGCAGAGCTCCTCGACAAATCAAAATGAAGTTTGAAGTCCCAGAAATAAAAAAAGACTGGGGTCTGATAGAAAATGAAGAAGAGTTCAAAGAGTGCCTAAAAAATAAAAATGTGTTCTATCTTGAAAGTGAAGAATAGACGATGAAACAACGCGCACCATTAGCATTGCAGAAACATCGTCGAAAGTAGCAGGGTGAATTTTCATGGTAACAAAAAAGAACGAAAAGGATGTCATGATACAAACAGAATCTGAATTAGAACCAAACGAGTCCTTGTGTATAAGCGAATTTTGTAATAATTTCGCATCAACCAGTACTTATGGTATCATTCATAGTAGCAACAGTGAAAAGAACACAAACTCGGAAGAAGCCCAATCAAGAGAATCATGTTCAGAAAATGAAAGAATTTGTTCAGAAGATGAAGTCCCGGTAGCCCCAAAACATCAAGAGAAATGGGCAGTCTCAGAGAAGGTAGCAAAGGATATACAGGAAAAATGTACAACTCCTATCAATTTTTGGAATTTTACACCTAAAGATAGCCTTAAAATTTCTGAGATTAAGCATATCAAAAAGATATCCTTATCTGATGTTTCCGTAATTATCCCAGTTCAAATAGTTGCGGATAAAAGTGGAAAATGAAAAAAAATGACAAGCCTTCATTGACACTGGTGCAAATATCAAATTTTGCAAGAAAGAGATAATTAGCAATCAGGAGAACCAGGCTCAGAAAACGAAAGAATTTATTCGGAAGATGAAGTCCCGGTAGCCCCAAAACATCAAGAGAAATGGACAGTCTCAAACAAGGCAGCAAAGGCTATACAGGAAAAAGGTACAAATCCTATCAAATTTTGAAATTTTACACCTAAAAGTAGCCTTAAAATTTCTGAGATTAAGCAGATGAAAAAGATGTCCTTTCCTAATGTTTTTGTAATTATCCCAATTCAAAAAGCAATGGATAAAAGTGGAAAATGGAAAAAAGGACAAGCCTTCGTTGACGCTGGTGCAAATATGATTTTTTGCAAGAAAGAGATAATTAGCAATTGGCTATATTATCCCGAACAAAAAAAGCTTGAAAGTTTCCTTTTGCTTGGGCAGGTAGTAAGAACAAAACGAAGGCATATCATTGCATGACAAGATACTTTTAAAACGTTTTTAGGCACAATAAAAAAATTTCTCTTTCAAAAAAGTACTTGACATCAAATGGTATAACATGGAAGTAGGAACTCTCTTCTACCAAGAGGAGTTTTTATGAAACCAGGCTGATTTGTTGGGTAGAAGAAGAACTCCATATGCTTTGCTATAGAAGTAGAGAAGATCAAACTATCCAATTCAAAAATCGAACTATCGAATTCGAAAATCAAATACAAATCACCTATTCTACTCTATCCCCACCTATCTAATCACTCATCCTTGCACCTTATGCTAAATAAATCAAGAATTCAAGCAAAAAAGATAAAACAGTTTATAAGAACATAAACACGTCCTAAAAATGAAGAAGTGAACCTATATTTACTAAGTTGAACCCTTACCAACTATAAGATATAAAATTTCACTGAAAAAAAAAAATGAAAACAGCAAAGCAAACCTTTCCACCAATGTCGTGTGAGTTTAATGACTAAAGATCCAAAATTCTAAAAAAAATGAAGACTACTAAATAATGTTTCAAATCCAACCTAATTGGTCCAACTGAAAACTGGTGGCCATTTTACATATGCCAAAGAAGTTTTAGATACAAAAAAAATTTTGAAGGTCATTTTTATATTTAAAAACGATTTCTAATTTGGGGAAAATTCTACCAGAAACACAGGACAACAGCTACAATTCCTAGTCTACTTCAAAAACGATCCTACAAATAAAAGTTCAATGTTCTCCAGTAAAAACAAATGATGTTAGCACGTCAAAAAACAGTAATAAACACTCAATGGAACAATCACACCCATACCGGGTACTCCTATCCATACCAATGTAACATAAGTATCCATGCAACATGGTATATACTACTCATTCCATTCATATGAATAACCGTACTTCTGATGAACATAGATGTGCATCTTTTTGACAGCACTCCTGAAGACCTGCAGCAAAAGAAATGCAGACATAAAACCGATAGCTTATTTTATGAGGCACAATTGGCTGATATGGCCTACATGCAGCTCAACTAAAGTTAAAAAAAAGCTGTGAAATGGATCAATTTTCCTTCCTACATACTTGCAATGACCTACCAACTTTGATTTTCAAGGAACATGTTTTTTTTTTTTTTTTTTTTTTAAATAACTGCACAAAGTGCAAGCAACATACTTGCAAAGTGCAACGTCCAGAGAGCAGCTTGTATGTGTAACTCCATGGGTTTTAGCAAAGTGGAAAGCATATTCTCCAAATGTCAGACTAGCTTGTCTGGTAATGATTTTGAGACTGTCAACAACTCCTCTAACAACCTGATTACAGAGGAAAAAACTAACTAAAAAGCTTGAAAAAGAGGGCAAGAGAAAAACAAGAGATTAGCATTGCTCACTGATGCTCCAGACTCTCCTTCCATGTTCTCATGAATTGCCTCATTATCGGGTTTTGTAAGCAGTAAACCTGAATTAGATGGATAGCATGAATCAAGGATTTCAGTTAGGGGATGTTTGATGGCCTAGAAATATGGAATTGGAAATATATTTCCTGGAAAAAAGGAATGGGAAAAATATTTCCGATTCTCATTTTGATGTGTGTGTGATGACTCTGTGTTTGATGATAAGGAAATATATTTCCACATTTTCAGAAAATTAATACTTAGTTTGATAATAAGGAAACATTTTTCCACATTTTCTAGAAGAGGAAGATTGATATAGCACATAAACAACAATAACAAGGAAAAGCGTAGACACATGTGGTAAAATTCAAACTTAAAATGTGGTAAAATTTTAAAACACAATATGATAAGTTTTACTTGCAGCCACGTTTTCTTAATAAGAGTATACTTTTCATTATGCCAAAAAGCAATGGAAGAAGTGTCAGTGCCATCTCCTTTCCTAGGCACTGTAAATTTTAGTCACGTGCACCCTTCATCCACTACAAATAGTGGTCTTATATCTAATTCAAGAAAACTTGATTAATTAAACCAATTATCGTCCAATCAGGAGGTCAAATGATTAGAGGTGATCTTTGGACAACCTCAGAATGTTGGCTCTTACAAAGGACTAACCCTTGAGACCAAATTTACAGCTGATAAGCCCCACATTTGAGAAAACAACATAAAACATACATCATTCAACAAAGTAACCCAACCATAGAAGGTAACAAGATATTCAGTAAAATACACCAACAGCAGTCGGTAAACTATACCAACAATAGGAACAGCACAAAGAGAAGAAGGCTGCCTTGTGCAACAGAAGATAAAGAAACAAAGGGAGCACTATGAGAAAGCAGGCAGGCAGGAGGAAGTAAACCAGTTTACCTGAGCTTTTTGCGATGGAGTAACACGGCAACAAACAGCAGTTCTTGATAAAACAACCAATTCAGCAAACGATGCGCGTCTATGCTTGTGTAATCTCCAGAGCCCAACCATTAATAACAAAAGCAACATCCTGGATGCAGAAAACACCAACGCTAACTCTTTTAGAGAACTCAAAGCATCCACCTTAACTGGACAAAATTCTACCATTTTCTACTGTGCGCCTAGTGAGAATACATTAGGAGCAAAAGGATACTTCAAAGTATTCAGATATCTATGAGTTACAGATAAGGTAGTGATACCCTGGGAGGGAGAAAAAAAAACTTGGTGAATTTGACAACATGAAAACAGATTTCTTGAAATGGCTCCTCACAATCATAAAATTTTGTATTATACAATTTATGCAATTACTTGAGGTATAAAATGACAAAGTTTGCACCTTAGGCTTGGAGGTGCTTATTCTTATTGTTAGCAACACCGTTTCCAAGCTCCTTGCGACTTCATCTTCTGTCCTCCCATTTATTAACAGAAGCTGTCCTTTTGGCCCTGCATGATCTAACTGACATAAGTTCTACTACCATTTGATAGCTTATGCATGACTAAGTAGTTTGTAATAGAAAGCGCAAGAAATAAGCAGGATCAGGTACAATAGAAACAACATCAACAAGTTTATCAAAAGGAACCATACTATTAGATCTGGATGCTAGCAGCCTTCTTATTAGCTTTCTCACGTATGCCTACACCATCTGTGCATGCCTGAGTCTCCACCAACAGCAGCACAAAACAAGATCAAGGGCGTCTTCCCTTCATCCACATACTGAAGATCTTGCATGAAGGAAGAAAAGAGAACTAAGACCACATTCTGATCACATCCACATACAACTTGCACAGAGAAGAAAGTTTATATTTTCTTTACGAAAGTTGTCAAATGCCAAAAAGAGAAAACATTTCAGCTCGCTCTTTCTGACAATCTGCGTTGATGAGACAAAGTGACCTGGGCTCGTGAGAAAAGAAGAATGAAGCATGACTAACCAAGAGACATTAGGTTGCAAGAGAGCACTATCTGAATGGCTGGATTTTGTTTATCACCAGTAAGCATCCAAAAGTTGATTCCAGCCTTCCGAAGGATGTTGATTGTTTCAGGAACACCTTCCTGCAATGGCATCCAAAAGAAAATGAAGACAATCTACTTAAGTCAAACCAGAAGGAAGGCTCTTGCATGAAACAATACTGCCCAGAGAAGGAAAAAGAGAAACACCCGCAGACGGTCTTCTATTGCAGCAACTCCAAGAACCTCAAGAATGTGTTCCAAACCTATCAAGAATATATATAGTTAATAAATAATATAGCACAACTGAAACATAAATGCAACAGCACATGCCAACTAGAAAGAATGCATGCATAATACTTTAGGGAGACCAAAAGCATGGCCAATAGACAAGCCATTGCTAAGTAGCCACATGTTGGTCCATTCATTGGAACGTTCAAGCTTGACAACAACCTCATCTACAGAGCTCTAATTTGGCCCCCAGTGCCTACAAAGAGCTGGATGAACTTCACGTACATCCAAATTGCCAATGAATTATGATTAGGTAAAACAAGACATTTGAAAATCATAACCTACAACAAAAACTTTATTTTGAAGTACAAGATCAAACTCTCGTACAACATGAATCGACTTTTCCAAAACCACTGTACATCCACAAGAACTCTGATGAGTTGGGCTTTAAACTTCGACATCAGCTGCATGAATCAGAAGAAAAAAAAATCTAATGATAGAAAAGTTAATAGCTAACGACTAGCGGTTTGGAAATAAAAAGAACAACATTTTTCAAAAACAGAGAGGGGCTGGGAGTTTCTCATATGCCCATGAAGTTAGGAAACATTACAAAAGAGATGTCAAGTGTTTACTTTTAAATAGTTTATAAATCATCAATTTAAAACATAAGCAGAAAGTGCTCGTGTTGTGCAAATGATATGCCTTTCATTTACCCTCAATACCGTACAAGCATCGGGATTCATTTCGCATCAAGGTTGTTGAATCTCTAGAAGGGATGCCTTTAAATTTAAAAAAAAAATGAACATAAAGTAATCATCCTCAACGTCGTAGGAAATAAAAATAAAAAATAAAGAGCAGATATTGATCCAAAGATCGCACGTCCATGAAAGATTGTCGCATTTCAATTCCTTCGAGTTCAGCCTTCATGCCATTTATCTCTTGACAGGTACCTTTTTTGTTTTTCTTGGTTTTGCTTCTTTTTCTTCCTTTTTTTTCTGCATTTGATTTTTTGCCTCTTCATTTTTTCTTGCTTTTGATTTTCTTTTTCAGGCCGACCTTCACCTTTGAGGGAATACCTCACCACCCCAAAGGCTACTACGAAGCTCCACCGCTTTGGTGGTCAGGTGTAGTTTTGTCACATATCAACCCGTTTCACCTTGCGGGTTTTCAACATGCCAAAAGTTCGTAAGTCATTATCTTCGCGTCATAGACATAAATCACCTATATGCCTACTCTTGACTTTCTCAGCTTCATAGGATTTTGCCAGATTTCCTCTTTTAATAATTGACAACAAAAAAAACTTGAAAGTTTCTTTTTGTTTGGGCAAGTAGTAAGAACAAAACGAAGGCATATCATTGCATGACAAGACACTTTTAAAATGTTTTTAGGCACAATAAAAAATTTTCTCTTTCAAAAAAGTATTTGACATCAAATGGCATATCACCTGGAAGTAGGAACTCTCTTCTACCAAAAGAGGAGTTTTTATGAAACCAAACTGATTTGTTGGGTAGAAGAAGAACTCCATATGCTCTCCTATAGACGTAGGGAAGATCAAACTATCCAATTCAAAAATCAAATATAAATCACCTATTCTACTCTAGCCCCACCTATCTAATCACTCCTTCCTTGCACCTTATGCTAAATAAATCAAGAATTCAAGCAAAAAAGATAAAACAGTTTATAAGAACATAAACACATCATAAAAACGTAGAAGTGAACCTATATTTACTAAGTTGAGCGCTTACCAACTATAAGATATAAAATTTCACTAAAAAAAAATGAAAATAGCAAAGCAAACCTTTCCACCAATGTCGTGTGAGTTTAATGACTAAAGATCCAAAATTCTAAAAAAAATGAAGACTACTAAATAATGTTGCAAATCCAACCTAATTGGTCCAACTAAAAACTGGTGGCCATTTTACATATGCCAAAGAAGTTTTAGATACAAAAAAAAAAATTGAAGGTCTTTTTTATATTTAAAAACGATTTTTAATTTGATGAAAATTATACCAGAAACATAGGCCAATAGCTACAATTCCTAGTCTACTTAAAAAACGATCCTACAAATAAAAGTTCAATGTCCTTCAATAAAAACAAATGATATTAGCACGTCAAAAAACAGTAATAAACACTCAATGGAACAATCACACCCATACCGGGTACTCGTATCCATACCAATGTAACATAAGTATCCATGCAACATGGTAGATACTACTCATTCCATTCATACGAATAACCGTACTTCTGATGAACATAGATGTGCATCTTTTTGAAAGCACTCCTCAAAACCTGCAGCAAAAGAAATGTAGACATAAAACTGATAGCTTATTTTATGAGGCACAAGTGGCTGATATGGCCTACATGCAGCTCAACTAAAGTTAAAAAAAAAAAGCTATGAAATTGATCAAATTTCCTTCCTACATACTTGCAATGACCTACCAACTTTGATTTAACCTAATGATGGTTATAATTGGTGAAAGTATGGTGAAAAGCTAGTTAAGGGAAGTAAGTTTCCACGGAGTTATTACAAATGTACTCATCCCAACTACCAAGTGAAGAAGAAGTTGGAGCGCTCTCATAATGGGTTGGTTACTGCGATGATATATGAAGGTGTCCATGGTCATCCAAAGCCCCAGCCAAGCCATCGACAGTCAGTTGGTGCTTCAAGTATTGCACAAGAAGGAAATGATAAAGCGAAAGTCTTGCCAGCATTAACTGGTAAATAGATAGTCTAGCAGATAAGTGTCTCACTTTTAATCTGAAGTATGATCTTTATAGTTATATGACCTGATTATACATTGCCAATGGATGCTCTAGGAAGGGCATTTAATCAGTTAGAAGCGGATGGAACTCCTAGACCATCTTCTCTGTCAACAAGTGATGATGAAGGTGGTGATGGGACTTCTGCTTACGGAGACAAATTGGAAGATGAGGGCGATGAAGGTGACCCAGAATCAAAGCGCAAGTGTCACACCCCGACCTTTTGACACTCAAACATTTTTTCCTAAACATCAAACATCGAGGTGCGACTACACAACAGCTCAAAAGAGATGAACCAAACAATTCAAAACAATGGAGCGAACTTTCATTTATATAACAACTTTGTTTCATACAAAATCACATTTATGTGTATGACAAAAATGCCTCAAACTGTATGATTGATGTCTAACAAAAACAAGACATCAATACAAATAAACCAAGACGCACCCGGCACTACATAAGGAAACAAAACCCAAAACCTCCCTAGTAGGACGTGAGTGAAGTCATCCGATCAACCTGCAACCCCGGGCTTGCCAAAACCTGAAAAAATAAAACAACTGAAGGCTTAGCCTTCGCAGTATGGCAACAAGCTAGGAAAATACCAAACCCTTAGCATTCATATGATTCACATGCACCTCAATCACATACATTCAATCATATACATTACATTTTCATTAACTTTAGTAAATTAACAGTTCCTGTGGGTACAACACAGGCACGTGCACACCATGGGCGGCCTACAGCTGAGAGACAACCCCCGTGGTGGCCCATAACAGTATGGATCCATTTCATCTGCTGCAGCGGTAGAGCACTCATCAATTGATGTGTGAATTCCAATGAGAGATACTCAACCTTCCCTAGGACACCCAGGTTGGGAAGGCGGGAGCCCAACACTCCAAGCACAACACACAACAGTACCCTGGGGCCTTGCACCGCCTGCGCTCCGAACAGGCGAGACCAGTGGCAAAAACGAGACGTCTCCCAACACATAGCCACATCCCACTGGCCTCTCATCTCTTAATCATTCATTATTATCATTAGATTAACACATTTACAAACTGACTGGCTAGCTCATGAGGTTGGTACACTTCACGAGTGCACCCACACCTCCAATTGCCTCCACACGAGGTCTGCACATAACACTAGCAGTCATAGCTAGCTGTCATACAATATAGGTACAACTACCCTCCAATTCAATCATTTGCATCATTGCCCGCAGCAATGTGTATGCAACATAACAAAACATTCACATCATTCATCATATCAATCACATCTTCAAAGACTTAAGCAAACCACAGAGAGTAGTCTCGATTTGTGATTGGCTCGTAGTTGTCCTATGCAGTTATCATTCTAGGATGTTTTCTAATGCACAATTAGGGTCGAGGAGACACTCGACTCGATACCCCACCTCATCTGTCCTAAACAGTTATCAATTCTAGCATGCACATGCAAATGCCTAACATTTTCAAAACAATTACTATAAGTCTTTCAAAATAATTCATATCATATATCAATTCATGTACATGCATACACACATTCATATATTTGCCCAGGCAGGGATTTGCTTGGAATGTCGCCATACCTGTGGCGCGCTCACAAACTCTTCAAAATGCCTCGAGCTTCAAATCTGACAGCTCAAGGTCAACGGGACGTGCTCGGTGTACCTACAAACATAAACAAAAGATCATATTTCTACTAGTTAGCTACGCAATCCAAACAAATACAAAACAGAATCATTGAGGCACATGTCATTGCCTCAAGAGGGTGTCGACGGGTAGTGTCGACCTACAAGCCCTCCAATAGGCCACTGCACAACTTCTTACCACTGCCACCCAACGTCAAAACCCAATGCTTCGAGCAATCCATCCTTAACACATTTCTCATTAACTTTCCTTTAGTTGAGGCGTCTTCCCAACATGCACACCCCCTTCCTACCAAAAAATACCACCCACATCGGCCAAGGTACTCCAAGCGTTCCCAAAGACGGTCCTACGCTTCTCCACAACATCACTAACTCTACCATGCTTCCCTATTGCATCGAAAATCAACCTATTATGCTTAAAATATCAATAAATACATGAATCATCGCTTCTCCATCATAATCTTACACTTACCCCCAAAAAGCAAAATCGCTAACATGCCTCCCAAATCCTCAGTTCTAAATTCTATCATGCTTAAACGATAATTATACATGCTCCAAAGGAAAATACACAATAAAATCGGTTCAATTACGCCTTGCTCACCCTAAATCAAGAGTCTAGGCTGCTGCAATCCTTCTGGCAGCCACCTCACAAGTCCAAATGGCCCCCAAGCAGCTAAAATCCTTCAATGCCGCCACACCAAGGCCTTCTAATCACTGTTATATGGGGAAGAACACGTCCCCATACTGGAATCCAATCAAACAGTGATAAAATCTGTAAAGAAGAGTGCTCGGTTGGGGAAAATGGAAAAACAAATAGAAAATGGGGAGAAGAGCTCAAGTAGGGAACGTGAGGGTAGGGGAAAGGCGCTGACAAAAGAGACAGACAGAAGAGAGAGTGAGGGAAGGAGGGTTCGGACAGAAAGGGGAAAGACGGCAAAGGGGAGAAAAATCGAACGGGGCAAAGGGAGAGATGGTGAAGAGGAGACAGACGGGACGAGGAGGGAGCTCTAGCAGAGAGGGGGAGGGAGAAATCATGCGACAGGGGGTGCTGACGAAGGAGGGAGAGGCTGCGTGGGAGGGAGGAGAAGAAGCAGACAGAGAGGGCGAGAGAGGAAGCTTACCCATGCTGCCGCCGTCGCCACCGCCGCCGCCGCCGGTCCAGCCACCGCCACCACAACACTGACCGCCACTTCTTCTTCTCTGCGCTGGCACGGGAGACCACCAGGACAACGACGAAGGAGAATAGGGAAAGGCGAGGGAGAAGGGCCCTCGTGTCGGGCTTCTTTCCACAAGTGGAGCTTGGGTCTGGATCTAGACCCGATCCGACCCGACCTGAAAATTAAAACGAGCGTCACAGGTCTCTATATGATATATCAGGGTTTTAGAGTTTTTTATCCGATTAAACTATCTAAGTTTATTTGCAAGCAGGATAATGGGATCTTCTCCTCTGGATGGAATAACTATCAGTACAACTAGCGATCCACGAGTTGTAGTGCAGACAATGAGCGAAGTTGATATCCTTGATGATGGGTATAGGTGGCGGAAGTATGGACAAAAAGTAGTGAAAGGGAATCCAAATCCAAGGTTTGTCTTAATTTTCTTGGTATCTATCTAGTTTACCTGGGAAAACTTTTAGCAAAAAGAATATTTGTTGGAACCTTTGATTACCAATGTATTATGTTGTTTTGATACTCTTGTACAAAAACATCGAGGCCTAATTCTTACAGTTAATTGTCACTGTGCTTGAATGTGCAGGAGCTACTACAAATGCACCAATGCTGGATGCCCAGTTAGGAAGCATGTGGAGAGGGCATACCATGATCCCAAGTCAGTTATTACTACTTACGAGGGAAAACATAATCATGATGTACCCACTGCAAGTGCGACCAGGCATGAAATTTCCATGCATATGGCAGTGCAGAGTGTCAGTAGTCTCAATGGTGGTAGCCCAGTGGTCCTGAGCCTTGTGATGCTAAAGCCACCAAATCACATTGAAAATGGGAGGGCTCCGTTATTTCCTACTGCATGTAATGTAGTTAGTCTAGATTTAGGTGTTGGCATTGGCCAGCTTCCTGAAACTAGTTAAATTAAGGGGCAGAATCTAACCGAAACAGAAGACATAGCCGAAAATATCCATGGTGCTAACTTGACCAATTCAGGTCTTGAAAGTCCGATTCAATCTGCTGGGACACTGCCCTTCTATGGAAATTGAACCACGGAACAAACGAGCATATCGTTACAGTTACAGAACAGGGACACATGCTCAGCTTTGACCTGATCTCACAGTCGAGCCATTCAGTTAGTGGGTTTCGTCAAGGTGCTGTAGATAAGTGTTGAACCAGAAATAGACACAAGTCGTGTCCAATCATTTGAGCAGGGACCAACAATTCGGTTGTGATCATCTAGTACACGGGCTGTTTTGAACGCAGTGATAAATTTTCTTCTCCTTTCAGGAAAATGAGGGCCAAAGCTTCATCCCATGTCCATGATATAGCTTCCTTTAAAGGCTGCCATTTTCTATATGTTGATTTAACAGCAGGAGGCTCCAAGTATCTTCGTGTACTTGTTTGCCTGTGGTTGGGGATTAAATTTTTTACTTGTTGCTCGCATCCTAATAGCAATTCATGTTGCTCGTGGGGTTAGATGTGTTATCACGTACCATGGAGATAATGAAGACAGTGCAGAAAGCATGACCAAATTTCGGGATTGAATGCTGCTGTTGGAGGTGTAAAAGTCTGATAGTGAAAGTGCTCTATATAGAAGGGCTATATGAATGTCTGAGGCAACATTTTTTCATGTCCTTGGTTTATATTTTATTGGATGTAATGATGCGGAAAGTACTGAAGGAAGCCTTTGCATTTCGGTATTTCCATCCAATTCGCAAACGTACTCCCTTCATGAGTCCAACTGGATTGTTCATGGTATTTGGGCCACTAATTGAAATTATGAGGAAACTCTGCCCAGGATAGGGGAGATCTGCATCAATTCCTGACAATTTCATCAGCCTAGTTGTATATTCCAGCTAACTTTCTTACCCTCTCCATCATTCTCTTCGGGAACATCCGATAAAATTGGAACAATACAGAGAAGATTGGCAATATTGGAACGATACAGAGAAGATTGGCATGACCCCTGCGCAATGATGACATGCACAAATCAAGAAATGGTTCTTACCCTCTACCTTTGCCTTTCCTCTTTACAATTTTTTTCCCCTTTCATTATTGTATACTTGCATTTCCACTCAGATACTGTTGACTGTTGAAACACCAACTTAATGGACATCGTGAGTTTGGCACACATGCTTATTGGTAAGCCAAGTGGACCTGACTTTTTAGACTAATGAGATCGCAATAGAGATGCTTTCCCCTCACAAAGAAAATTGCAGTCTTGATTGCTTTATCACTTCCATGTCAAATGCAGCTGCAATGATGGACAGTAAGCATATTCTCAAGAAGTTTTATAAAAATGCGATGTTTTGTTGCATTGACCCTCAAAACGTTGTGGAAATTTCAGAAAGTAGTTGCCATTTTGGCAACAAATTTTATCCAAGAATAGCTCGTTTCACCTACCTAGCTAGGATGTCCACTTGAGACATTCAAGTTGAAAGAGGTGACGAGCACTTCAATGCTTGAATGTTCATGTCATGGCATTATGTGATATGATTCTATCACTCCAAGCTGGGCACAAAGAGGTTCTTCATTGTAGTTAAATTTTTATTGTGAGCACATATATTGAAGAAATATGGTTTGCAAACCTGGTTATATGCATGCACTCAGAGAGCGCATCAACAAACAAATCTACTTATTTTAGCTGATGTGTCTCAAATACATAGCTGATACAATCTTGGGAGTTCACTTGTATCTGTGCTTTTCCCTCTTTATTTTCCCCATTCGTTGCAATCACTTTGCTGATCAGTACACAAGAAAAACTCGTACAATGAAAGACTACGGTCAATTCCTTCCATGGGTGAGATGCCATTGTCTCTTTGTGATGCAGGCTGCCTGCCATGTCCCCGCATCGGTCCTTGGCGTCTCTCAGAAAATGACATATATATATATATAATATATATATTATCTTGTTTTTGTATCTATAATAGTATCTTTTATTTCTTCCTGTAACTTTATTTTGCTAGTTTTTGTTCTGCTGATTTTTCAGCAGCTCTAGAACCAGCTGTTGGCTAGCTTCAACAGCTAGAATTCTAGCCAATGAAGGTAGCTCAAACTGGTAGTTCTTCGTTCTTATTTCTTTGTCTAAAAATTGAGGGCAGGGTAACATATGAAGCAAGGATTGAGTGCCAGATTGTAGAAGTTTTTCTTCACTAGTATATTCAATTTTTCAAAGGTTGTGAGGCTTTAATGCTCTTTCTCTTAAGGCAGTTTGCATGTGTATTTTATTTTTTAAGGAGTGTGGTGATTGAGGTTTTTGAGCCCTGATTTACTTGGTACCGTTGGGGTTTAGCCCGATTTCTGAGATTGAGCCGGAGATTGTAGGGGGAAAGATCTTCATTCATCCATCAATTACAAAACTAAGGTAAAGTACTGTAAAACATGTGGGTCTAGCTCACTTTGATGGTTCCTGCATTGTGACAAAGGCATCCATGGAAGGGGAGAAGGTCGCCCTCAATTCTTGGCAATTGGTTAAAACCCCCCAAAGACAAACATAATACAATAAGGAGAAAGAGGACTATCGGTTGAAACAAAACAAATTTGAAGTCCTTAGGTTTTTTGTCAAAGATTGAGGCGGACATGGACCACTCTTCCAAACGTGCTGGTGAGAGGTTTTTGGGCTGCATAGAAGGAAAGGGGCATAAGCCAAGTAAGTTGGTTGACAAAGTGGAGCAGAGGCTGAAGTGATTCCAAATGCTCAAACCATACAACAAGGAAGAAAAAAGCTTCAGGTCTCGCAAGAAACCTTGGTGTCTCCAGGGCCTAATTCAAAAACTTAAAGGCATTGCAACTGTCCTAAAAATTGTTCCAAACGCTTCGTCAGTGGCCAACATTAGCCAGATGGTAGAGAAGGCTAAGAAATGAACTCTTAACCACATGACAATGAATGGTATTAAAAGCGACTTAGCCCACCAAAAGTGAGCGATACACTTGGGGAGGCAGGTGTGAGTATACAACAACCCCAATATCTCACCATGGTGGGGGTTACATCCGGTCCGGAGGATAGGCTATCAATAGACGAGATGGATGTTGGCACCGTTGAGGTAAAGGCATTTCCAGAGGCTATGGATGATGACAAGGACATTGAATTCTCCAAAGACCTGACAGTCAGCCGAGAAGGGAGGGGGCACGGCCAGCCTAACTTATGAATATCCTTGCTTGGAATGTCCACAGGCTGGCGACTCCTCCAGTTCAACATGAGTTCCTGGGAACTCTAAGGAAAATGAATACAACCATTGCTTTTGCAATTGATTCCAAGCTCAATATGGAACAACTTTAGAAGTTCCAACTAAAGATCTCAGAAATATGCTTGATCTCTAACATCCATATAGCGGGACCATGGGTGCACATTATCGCATTATGGGATCAGCATGAAGTAACTCTCCAAAACAGGTATGCACATCCTCACTAGGTTGTTTTACTTTTCTCTATAGTCTCGTCTGGCCTGTGTTTTGTGGCTATAGGAGTTTATATGCATACTGATTATAAAATAAAAAAGGACTCATTTTTGAGCTTATGTTGTGTATTGAACCATTGTAGTGTGCCTGTGATTTGTATGGATGATTTCAATGCTGTTCTAAACAACAGTGAAAAAACTGGTAGGGCACCGGTTCTTTAAGCTTATATTGCACTTTCCAATTTTGTTGCCCAATCAGCCTTATATGAAATATCCTGCCCTAAGATGAAATTCACATGGACTAACAATCGTGTGGGTCATGAGAATGTCATGTCAAAGATTGACAGGTGCTACATCTCCAAAGAATGGGTGGATGACCCAGAATTGATTCTACACTTGGAAGTGCAACCAAGGACTATGTCAAACCACAACTCAATCTTGCTCTGCATCTCCAAGCATTGGTTCAGCACTTGGGGTCATACCCCATTTAAACACTTTCAGTATTGATAGGAGATGGTAGGGTATAGTGATCAAATTCTTTCAGCTTGGGCGGAGGATACCAGGGGCTGCGCCATGATCAAGCTCACACAAAAATTGGAGGCAACTATGGACAAGCTGAAGGTTTGGTGCAAAGGAGGAGCAAGTGATCTCCCCCACCAAATTATGGAGGCTAAGAACAAAATCAAACTTCTTCAAGCCCAAAGCAAAAGTGGCATGCTAGAGACAATAGACGAAGAATGCATGCTCAAAAGCAAATTATCCAGGCTCTTGTCATTAGAAGAATGACTATGGCGTCAAAAATCAAGAATCAAACGGATCAAGGATGGAGACATAAACACAAATTTTTTTCACGGGATTGCTAATGGGAGAAGGCGCCGAAATAAGATTGAGGCTCTCTCACAAGGGGTGGCTTACGACGGATACTCCTGATATATTTACAACTTGTATTGACTTTTTCGCCGACATGCTAGGGACCAGCCATGGCTTAGGATGCCTACCCCAAACCATCACACCGGGTCCTACTATGTTGCATGAGTAGAATGATGAGTTGTTGAAACCAGTTACTGAAGCAGAAATCAAGTGAGTGGTCATGGATGCAGAAAGGGACTCATTGCCCAGAACAGAATGGGTTTGGAAATAGCTTCTTCCAAAACAACTAGAGTGTCATGTAGGAGGCAACAGCAGGGGCTATTCGTGGGCTTTTTGACACCTGCAGATGAGTACCGCCCCATCTCCCTTTGTTCTAGCATGCTGAAATTTATGACAAGGATTATGATAAAGTGAATGCGGCCTATTCCAAATAGGATTATCTCAAAAAATCAAAGTGCTTTCCTTCTCGGGAGGTGCATTCAGGATGACTTTCTACTCAATCAAGAAATTGTCCACATCTTTGAAAGCAGCTTGTGTGAAAATTGGTTTAAGTAAGGCCTATGTTAGAGTGAATTGGGAGTTCTTGAAGACTACCTGTGCCACTTAGGATTCCATGATTTGTGGGAGAAGATACTTATGACAATCATCACCACGGTTAAATATGTGATACTTAGGAAGGAATGTGGTTTGAGAATAAGAGATGGCTTAGGCAGGGGGATCCGCTCTACCCCTACTTTTTTATTACAATTATGGAAATGCTTACTCACACTATACAAGCTCAAGTAAATAACAAACAAATCAAGATCCCCTTCATGGGGCTGGGACCACTTCCCCCTTCTCCACTTTGTATACAGACGACATCATATTCTTCACGGAAGGAAGGCTGAAGAATTTTCGAAACTTAAAAGCGTGTCTTAACGAATTCTCTAGTTGCTCGGCCCTAGCCATGAATACTGCCAAGAGCTCAATTCTTCCACTCAACTTGGACAGCTGAGTACACACTCAAATAGAGCAGAAATTAGGCTCGCGTCAAGGTCAGCTTCCTTCTATGTACCTCGACATTCCCCTCCATATGAATGATGTGACAGAGGAACAATGTAGGCATTTAATTCTTCGCTCATCCCAGAACTCTTTAGAAACAAAGATGCCTTTCTTTTCCAGACAGACTCAACCTAATCAAACATACTCTATCTCTGTTGTCTGGTTACTGAAACCTGGTGGTTAAACTCCCTGCTACTACCTATAAGCAACTAAGTAAAATGGCAGCCGACTTCTTATGGGGTGATATGGCAGACAACAAAAGCCATCATCATATTAAATGGTCTACTCTGTATCTCCCGAAATTAGAGGGAGGCATAGGACTCAGAGACCTCAAGGAAACCAATCTGGCCAACTTGGCTTTTTTAGTGTATCGCATGACCCAACAGTCTTCCTCTTAGGCAGACCTTGTTAAAGGTCAATACTAGGAGTGGAAAGGACTGGTTGACAGTAGTGTAAGGAGCAAAAGGGTGTCTAAAGAACGACGAAGGTCATTGTAGTCTTGGAACAGGATTAATGCAAATGTCAGTTGGAAGATAGGAAATGGTGCTATGGATTGGTGACTAGAGTGTCTGATTAATAAGATCCCAATATCCCATCAACATTTGGTACAAGACACGATCAGATGTACAGTAAAAGAAATTATGGAGGAGAATTGGGAGTTCATCAGTGAGTTCCTTGTACACCTGATGTTTTGGTATGGAGAAACAGAGATCAAGGGAAATTCAATTGACATGAATTTTGGCAAAGGATTTGGAAAAAAGGCACCAAGAGCAATGAGAACATGCACGTTTTGAAAGGGAGAAGATTCCCAAGGACCACTTGGACTATTTATTTAGATGTTTCAGGTCATCTACCTACTGATGGGTTTGTGCAAAAGTAGGGTCTGTCACTTGTTTCTAGGTGCCTAGTCTGCAAGCAGGAGATTGAAAACATGAAACACCTTTTTTTCAAGTGTAAGAGAGCTTGTTGTATATGGATATCCATTTTCAAAAAATTTGGGAGGACCAAGCAATGGCATAAGAGTTCCCCAAACCTGATGCAAGGGCTTATCTGGTGGCATAAGAATGACTTAAAAGACAAACTGCTTGATAAATGCTGGAAAGACAACTTCCATATGGCAATATGGTTCATCTAGAAGACACACAATCACATCAAGCATAAGGGTGATCTACTAATTGGCAACTTGGCAGAACCGTTATGGGCACACTGCAGTGATTACTGGTGGAATTTGCAATGGAAAGAAACTCAGTTGGTTAAAATTCATAACTAGCTCTGCTCTGGGATTCTATAGAGCAATGGAGTTAGACATGGTGATAGATGAGTAGAAATCAGCATTAGTTTGTGGATAAAGAGTGGCAGAAGAGGAGTGGCTGGTCTCATTAGAGACATCTTTGGATGGTTCTGTTTTGGTTTGTCCTACTGGCTTGAGGATCATATTGGATGGTGGGAGACAGAGATTCTAATGGAATGCATTGGGTACTTGGTGAACATTGAGGATAAGTTAGGCTGCATTTACCTTCTGGCCAATGATGGATATTGGAATCAGCACCTACACAACAACATTGAATGTGGCACAAAAATAGTAAACAACATTTTGATGAGCAATAGCTTTCTTAACAGGCTTACTATTTGCAAGGGATGGCTTCTTGCTGAAGCTACTAACCTTTTGTCGATTATTCCAACCAATGGATTGTATAGGAAATGGATTCACCATGACAACATGTGGGATCCATTAAAAGGAAGTAATACTATGAGTTAAGGTCCTGCGCGGACACATTTTTGTTGTACGTATTACTCCATTCTGTTGGAATAAATGGATGGGGGCCTAACCCCCACGCAGTTATTGTCCAGAAATAAGGTACAAGCACGAGACATCATATTAGGAGCAAAGGGTTCTGACCACTTGTTATCGAATCAAACAGAAACCACAATTAGTTTTTACCAAAATTCTTGATGGTAAATATATAAGTTAGAAGGTACTAAAAAGAAAAGGTTATAGGTGATTAGGAGAAAAAAAAATGTAAAGATTGGAAAGGTTACCACAAAATCGTGACTTGAACTCTTATTTGATTGATAATGGAAACCATTGGTCAAATCTCTAAGCTCAACTATGTTATTGAACTTTGGAATTTCTTGAAGATTCACACTATAAGAATGTTGCACATATGGTAACATGAAAGTGAGAATTGCAAATCTTTGACAAAGCAACAAAGCCTTTAAGGAATATGTCACCAAAGTTCATCAATTATGAGATGAAATGATCCAATTGATATAGCCCTTACAAAAAGGATACATCTAAAAAAAAATTGTATAGTTGGTTTGAGAGCTGATTTCAACAGTAAAGACTCCCCTTTCATATAGATCCAAAGTCCGTATTCTGAGTAGGACCATTGCCAAAATCTAAATATTGTAAAAAAATAGGTTGATTTTTTTCAAGGAATAACATGGTAGTGTGCTTGCTAATTCTCATCTTCCTCACTTGGATAGATTTAGTGAGGAAAGGAATTGAAAGTTCATTTAGTTTCATTGCTAAAAAGTGGGCATATTAAGCCTAAAAATCACAATATATATACATATATACATACATACATACATACATATATATGTATATATATATATATATATATATATAAAGTGGTCATATTAAGCCTAAACGTCTCTCTCTCTCTCTCTCTCTATATATATATATATATATATATATATATATATATATATATCTGTCAAGTGATCCAAGACACTTTGCTTTTATAATTATAGTTCCAATGGTTCCTCCTCCCTATATATGTAGGGAGGAAGTATTGGAATTCTAATATAGAAGCGAAGTGTCTTGGATCACTTGACATCGGTAAATTTGTGAGTGTCCTTTAATAAAAAAATTGTTTACAATCTCCAGCTTCTTTTTAAAAGAAATGCTACATACAAGTCGGGAGCCACCATTGGTTCCATGTAATCGGGTCTTCTATATTCAATTTAGGAGAGTATTTTCTTATGACTCTAAATGTTCCTTACTTTCTAAATGCATGAATGGAAAGTTTATCCTTTTGTGAACACTGGTGATGGTATCTCTCTTCCAATTGAATGTAGTGAGAGTGTCAAGCTAATTAATGCCTTGATTCTGTGATTTTACTTGCATCCCAAATTGCTGAACATGGTTGTCAAGTAATTTTCTCGCCAAACAAATTCTGCATAGGGGCTTCTCTCCCATGGAAGATAATTCAAGAAGGCTCTAGAGGAGATGGTTTTCATTATATTGATTTATTTCTTGGATATTTCTAGACTATATAATATTATTGCATCAAGATTTAGCCACCCAAGATTGGGGAAGATGTCTCATATACCATTTCAAAAAGGAACATGTAACTAAGATTTTGTTTTTGTTTATTGCAGCGACGGAGATGCATTGGGGCTGCCCAAACCAGCCCAACAAAAAATTTCATGGGAAAATTTCAAAATTACATTGTGATGAATTAAAAATTATGTGGGACGCCTACATCATACCTGGTCTAGTAACTTGTGCCCCTCAGCCAAAAAAGCCTACGTAATGTTTCTAAATTCTTTTAAATGAAAAAAATTTTATACAAAAAAAATCTGGTCCTAGAACTCCAAAACAAAACAGAGTTCATAAAGGAAACATATAATAACATTGAAACTACAAGAGACCTCATTGTTTGAAATATCGAGAAAACTTTTGAGGTAGTTTGATTTTGCTATTGGATCTTCTAAGGAGTGGTCGATGTTCTCGAGCATCTTCCAGAGTTTTGAAAATTATTTCTTTTTTCCAAACACTTTGTAAAATTGCTACAACATTCTTCATCTCCCCTGACGGCTTCTAACATTGACACAAATAGACAGGCCATCGCCATAGCCTACGGCAACGACACTGGTATTTGTAAGAAAGGCTTCATTAGAAGAAGCCAATGGCATTCGATGATGGGAAAGTCATCATGATAATATTTCTATCAACGATGGCTTAAGCCATCATCACATGGTAATTATACAACAAAAAGACAAAAAAGGTTGTTCCAATCTCAACTACTTCGACCTCCATGTCACAGCTGCAAACCCTGCTTCTAGCTGCCTCCATCACCATCATCTAGATTGAGAGAAAGAATGTTGCAACTAAAGATCTCGTTTCCACCTGCCTCCACTACAAAGATTTAAAGAGCGAAAGAGAGAGAGGAGTTCTGGCTGGAACATGAGCTTTCAAAGCTCTCTTGTTTGCAGCCACAAGGATCTTTGGAAGCTCGCTGGTATGTATATATATATATATATATAAAGAGAGAGAGAGAGAGATAGAGAGAGAGACCTTATATGTCACCTACCATTGCCAATGTGCCTATCAACACCAGTGACCGCCTATCCTCGCCTGTCCCATTCGCTGCCTACTAATGCCAAAAATGACCTATAAGTCTCTTGCTGCCTTCGCTAAAAGACAAAATGACAATTTAGTGGAGTGAAACCAAAAACTAAAAGGAAGAAAGAGAATCAAAGAGAGGCTGACATCATGTCATTAAACATAATAGAACTATTCCCCTAAATGATGTCTCGTACCAGGTACAGAGACCTATAAGAACCTGAGACATATACAACACATGGAAACCATGTCATATACATTTTATTAGTCACACTGAACCAGAAGACCAATTATTGGGAGTTGCCATACTTTCTTGTATTTGTACTAGAGCTAATCGTGTTGTCTGGGTTATGAATCTTTGCAAACATCTATATGTCGATGTCGGCCAACTTCTGGCCATAAATAGTCTGTATTTTGATTTCCTATTAATGTATTTGGTAACATTTATTTGAACCTTTGAACATCTGACACTGATAATGCTTTTATTTAAGTTATAAAATTGAATTCATTATTTTGGTGTTCTATGTATTATCTTGTTTTAACAAGATCAATTTGTTGAATGTGTTGATTTTGATTTAACAAGTTTGTTATGAATTTTGTAATAGGACTGGTATAACATTCTCCTGTACTATCGAACATGAATGATTTTTGTATATAGAAAAAACAAGCAAAACCAACAACTATAATGTTCTAGTCATCAAACAATGGACAGAACAGACAAGATAGACAAAACAGATTGTACGTGATGCAAACACTAGATAGAACAGACAAAATGCACATAACATAAATCAAACATTGAACAAAACAGACAGAACAGACAAGACAAACATCAAGGAAAACAACCATTGAACATAAGGAACATGGTGTTTTGCTCATAAAGCCATCAAACAATGGACAGAGAACCCTAATAATAGGACAGACAGGACACCGATGCCCTCTAAAGAAATGAGAAGAAAGGGTCCATGTAGTTGATGGATCCACCATAGCTCTGAGGCAAATCCAAGAAAGTGGCTTGTAATCCCAGCCTTGAGCTCTCAAGACTGCTGACCAAATAACTAAATCGAAGCAAATTAAAAACACCACCTAATAATGAAATGTGGCATCACCTCATAAAAACCACTAAAATGTGGCACCCATTTTGCTCAAGACATGGCGATACTCCCACCCAATGACAGTCAGTGATCAAAAGCGTCAAAGGATATTAGCCAAGATGCTCCTTGGATCTGATCATTGCTTGAAGGATGGTTCTCCTGAACATCTTAAGATGCCAAATGCATTGCAACAACATAACAAGAGACTGCCTTGTTAACATTAGGGACTAAAGATAGGACAGCTAGCCATGAACATGATGACAAACCTCTACGGAAAATGGGATGCTTGCACTTTCTCATCTAGGAAGGCTCTTATTTTGGAGTCTCTCACTTTTTCATCTTTCTCATATGCTAGCTGGAGTTTAACTCGAAAATCACATTCTATGATCATTCAAATGTTAACCTCATATGGCCCATGTAAGTAGTTTAAGGCTTTCAAAAAACTAATCAAATGAACAAGACTTACCCAACCATGTCCAACAATTTTCATGTAACAGTGAGCAGTATTATCTACAGGTCATCAACTAAGTCTAACTAATCATGTAGAATGCACGTTCTTGCAGCTCTGACCAACTAATAGAATTACAACAAGAGAAACTGAATATGCCCTCAACATATAGAAGAAAAAAATGATGAGATATATCTTTCAACTTAATTCTTAGCAATCTACAAAACCATAGCTGAGTGAAGGCATCTGCTTCCAAAGGCTTTTGAACCAGTAATTTGCCAACCAGCTCCTTCTCTATAACACTCAGCCTACAATAGCATGAGTTAAGATCAGAGATACATGAGATCATGAAGCTAACAAGATGACAATAAATAATTGGAACTTATAGTATCAGTTGTATCTTAACCGTTATTCATAAAACTTCCCACAATGTGCATAGCATCATTACGAGTCATAGATACACTATATCCTTTGAAAATATTCATTGGATCAGCAAAATCCAAGAGCCAATACAAGGATCAAACATTTCCACACGTGATAAGAAAAACTTGTCCCATCATAACTGCCTTATGCATACCTGGAAAAATTGGTTTGAGAATGTTAGCATCACACAGGAAAGACCAGGTGCCAACACATGTTACAATATAAAATTTCACCATCAGGAAGTAAATAATAAAAATAACTTACAGTTTTTCATTCAACACCACCAAGGAAGGGCAGCTTCTTCTTGAAGACATAGAGTCAAGCCTTGTCCATGAAGCAAAAAAAATATCAGAATCATACAATCATTATAATATTAGTATAAGGATGTTTAATATGTGAAAACCCTAAACAATCTAAATTATCCACCATATTAGACCTTCAAGCTTGTTTCCCTACCAATATGGCATTCACCCAGTAATGAATTAGTCTTGAACCTGATAAGCCACATCCCTGAACCATATAGAAAAGGACTACATCAATTTGCTACAGATTTCAATTGCATTTTTCCCTACTATACACCCTATGGCCTAAAGTTTTTTTGCATAACATAAATAGTAAAAAATCCAAAATGAAGAGAAGGACATATCTTGGAAATAAGTTATTCTTGATTCCTTGAAAATCAGCTGAAGTTTTACATCGTTGAAGAAAGGCTATGTTAACCAGAAAGATGACCCCTTTTGGTTGGAAAAACTGTTGTTAAAGATTTAGCTTTCGCAGCAAAAATTTCATGAATATAGTCTTCTTCCTTACTAAGAAGAATGGAGTTAATGTCCAATTTGCTTTGCACGTTTCTTGTATACTTGAAAAGCAGAAAACATTGGATTCCATCCTTTAACATAATATTCCTATTCCCTCGATTAGATTCCTCCTTTCACCACCATTGGTTCACACAAAACGGTATATCTTACGATAGGAGACTAGAAAAAAATTGCTAAACTGGAATGAGGAATCTACCTATCATGGAAACGAACAATGCCAAATTGCTGGAATTGCTTCAACCATAGTTGCAACAATTGTTTGTATTTAGAAACACTTAGAGACACTTATTGTTCATTGCATATTGAAAGACAAGATTGAGAGAACGTGATTAAGAAAACAAACCATTTGGCCTTGAAATACTAAGATAGACAGAACAAATGCCGTCTAATTTGGCTTTTTTAAGTTCAACAAGATATAAAAATGGATCCAACTAATGATTTTTAATATATGAACCAGATTAAAATGAAACACTTATTGTTCCTAGCATATTGAAAGACAGGATTGAGAGAACAATATTAAGAAAACAAACCATCCAGACTTGAAATATTAAGATTGAGAGAACATGTGCCTTCTAAGTTGACTTTTTTAAGTTCAACAAGATATAAAAATTGATCCAATTAATGATTTTTAATATATGAACAAGATTAAAATGCAAACAAGCATCATTTCCTTGCTTTTTTAGAAAACATGGGCTTAATGTGCTGCATAGCCATTTTTTCATCCAATCCAAATGCTACTCCTATAAAAGAGACATATTAAGTATAATGTACAACTTATAGTAAGTTTTATCCCATAACAATGACTAGACCAAATATATTCAAATTTGTAACGTACTAGTCCATTAGGATTAGTCAAATAATCCATACCACATGAGCAATGGAACAACACATATACTTGATTGTTTTGTACAGATAAAAAATTAATTTTAAAACATAATAGTGGAGCTGTTGCATACATAGCTTTCCTTATGTACCAAAATTAGGCCTGGGCATGGGGCTGGCCCGGCCTGGACCAACACCCGAAAATGAAGTCCGGGCCCGGCTTGATATCTGACATTCGAGCCTAGGCCCAGTCTAGTTAAAATAAAAAATATTTTTTAATATAAAATAAAGATTTTACATATAAAATATATTTTAATAATAAAATATATATCATTATTAAGTAAAAATAATATTAAAAAAATAAATCAGGCCGAATCAGGCCCCATTTGGCCGACCTAGGCAGATTTTTTTGGGCCCGAACCTGGGCCCGATTGGTCCCATTGCCTGGGCTTCTTAACCAAAATTTGACCATGAGTTGCAAATAAATAGCAAGACACTATCTCATCAAAGGATAAACTAATCTCTTAAAGCTATACCAAGGTCAAGACAAGAAACAACAAATTCTATTGTTTGATGCTGTTTCATATTATTTTCGAACCATCTCAAATAATGGTTTGCTTTTGTCTACACGAAAATGTCATTGGAAAAAAACTTCACATCCTTCGTTTATATGCAAAATACCATTCCATGATGGATGCTGGATGCTAAACATGGGAGAATAAGGCTACTTTATTTACATGAAAAGCAATCAATCTTATCACTAGGAATGAGTTACGGGACATTCCAAAAGCCACAATATTGATGGCAAGTTTTGCATGAAATTTTGCACTTTCATCAGTTATTTATTTAACTATTGATTCAGAATCATGCTCATGAAATTAATATAGAAAATGCACCATTGAAGATACTAATGGATGAACTATTGGTTGAAGATGAGAAGATTTCCATTTTGAAGCTCGATGATATGAACATAAATAGTTGAAACACTTGTAGAAATGAAAAAAATTTGCCAACATTAAGCATAAAGGACATCAAGAACTATAAAACAATACCTAAGGATGTTGGATGCTACTCCGTCTGAGCACTGTGCTCATGACAGACTGTAATTGTTGCCTAAGTTCTTCATTTTATAGTTTCATTTCTGCATTTTGTTTTAACTTTTTTGTTGAATACAACATTTTTTAGGCTTTTAATATTCCTCCTTAATAATTACAGTTTCTTGTATCACTTTTGTATGTATTTAGACAACTCTACATGACCATGTAAAATTTCATACAAATCATCTAGTTTGACTCCTATTTCATAACTGCCTACACATCCATATCTTGACTCATGGCTTTTGCATATACATCAGTTCAACTAATTGTATCAATTGCCCCTATAGGCAGTTGTGCAAGATGCATTTTGAACATAGACTAGCAAAACAATAGACAATAATTTCCATGCACACAAGATATAAATAAGTAGACAATGACAAAACAAAAGCAAAACATACAATGCCATTTGCAACCTTCTTATTTATTTATTCTTTTTTTTTTATGTGTTTTTATGAAAATATCC
Source organism: Nymphaea colorata (assembly GCF_008831285.2). Taxonomy (NCBI): domain Eukaryota; kingdom Viridiplantae; phylum Streptophyta; class Magnoliopsida; order Nymphaeales; family Nymphaeaceae; genus Nymphaea; species Nymphaea colorata. The sequence goes on from NC_045145.1 coordinate 8,843,003, forward strand.
ACTCGACTGACCTTTATTCCACTATTGCTTACTGTCTTATTAAATGAATTGGTTAAAATTTTGTTAGCAGTTATTAATGGTACAACGGTACATACATATAATACTGTATTTAGAAAAATACACCATCTTTCAATCTTGCACGTAGACCGTAAATATGGGGAAAATATTGCATACATTAACCTATGTTCTCTCATGCAGGAAGTTGAGAGATGGGACCTATCCCATCGGTACAGGATCTGTCAATTTCTGGTGGCATTACATCAATTCCGTGGTTTTGCTTTGTAAACTTGTAGGCTTTTAGCTATATGACTATTTATAAATTCAGTGTCTGATCGATTTTTGGCAACAGTGTTTAGCTATTCATTTGTTGAAATAAACAACTAATGCCCCCACCATTGATTGATTTGTCTAATCAAAATGGAGAAATTTTTTTAGAATAAAGCTCAAGTTGTGTGTTGTTGTGCTTCCCCAACTATACATTACAAATTTTTAAGCTTAGAGTTGACATAACCACTTTAGTTTATCTTTTTCAACTATAAGAAAAGGAAATATGATTTTTGAAGAAATCAAACACTCTTTGCAAAAACTTGAGATTAAATTTCTTGATTCTGATAAGGACAACTTCCTTGAATTTCATGCGCTATTAAAGGTTTTCATTGATCTAGAGCACATTTCAAAGGAACAAATGTCATGATTTTCATGTGATTGCATATTGTTTTTTATGATCATTCAACATTTTCTTATTCTATTTGGGAATGATGTGGTATTTTTTCTTCTTGATTCTTTTCATTAATGCAAACAAAACTTATGGAGAACTCTAAATAAATCTCAGGTATCAGGTCAAACTATTTGTGAGATGCTTCACTTGGACCGTTTGATGTGAGAACTGCTACTGGAATTGTATATTCGATATCAGTGGTTAGAGCACTTGGTTTCATGTTGTATAAATAGAAATGCCCAAAGAATGGTGGATCATAATCATGAAATTTCAACAGGATAAAAAAAAAGTCGAACTAGGAATGAAAATGCCAAAAGAATGGTGGATCATAATCATGAAAGTTCAACAGGAGAAAAAAAAAAGTCGAACTAGGAATGAACCAACGGATGATAGCTGGTCTCTAAATGGCTATAAATCTTATAACTTGAACTACAAGCCGGATCATCTAGAATGCACCCATGAAATAGCACAACAAATAGCACTTACTACTGGTATTGTGGGCACAAGGCCAAAATGGTACCGTGAGCACAGGGCCAAAATGGAGCATGTCATCATATAGGGCATAATCTTCTATTGTTTCTTCATTTGATCTACTGTAGGTACCCAAGCTGTTATTTGGTAGGCTATTCTACTCATGTTTATGTAAAGTCCACTGAGACTCAAATGTAGGTCTTGTTGTTGGGGAAATTGCTATTGTATATGCTGTTGTAATCATTTTTGTACTTTTTTGGCAGCCTTTCCTTAGATCGCTTTTGCTAAAAGAGGAAGCAAAAGGATGGGCGATTAATTTCCTCTAAATTCTAGCATTGACATCTCCAAACACAGACATGGTAACTTTTAGATGTTCACACATTTGTTGCTACTCTTACCTGTTTGGAGGGCCTTGCATAATGTATCAGCCACCAAAGTATGTTAAAAATATTTTTTGATTTAATTGTCTTTTTTTTTTTAGACTGAAGTGAACTAATATGATTAATGAAAAATATAAGTGAGGGTTGATGAAAAATATTCTTTTATTTGACTGCCTTTTTTTGGTAGAACACTAAAGTGAATTAATGTGATTAACAAACAATATAAGCGGTTAGTCTTCTTCATGCTAAGGGGACTCATGACAACTAAACATGCATATATGTGTGCATGTGTGTGTGTATAGTAAGTGAGTAGTAACTCTAACCATCTAGACTCACCCAGCTCATTCATGGGGACCATTTAATCCATCATGATGGACAGCTGGGAAAAAAAAAGGAAAAAGATGTAAACTCAAATTAGAAGATGAAAATGTCCATCACTTTTTTTTCCTTGATTTTATCTTAACTGTTGACGGGTTTTGTTGTCTAGGTCCGGATCCTTACCCGATCCGGTTTGTACTACTTATATCTCTGTAAACCCTAATCTTAGTGTTAATGAAGTTTTGAAGAGAGAGAGTGTCTGGACGCTAGTGGGCACCAGACCTCCTCACCCGTGGTTTTTCTTCCCTCGCGTTGAGGGTTTTCCACGTTACATCTGTGTGCTTTCTTCTACTCTCGTGCATATTTTGTTTCTACATGGTATCAGAGACGTTGGACTTGGAGAAAACAAAATCTGTTTTTCTAGGGTTGTGAAGTTCCAACCCTCACTGCCGCCGCTACCACCGTCGCCGTCGCTACCACCACTACTGCCGCTGCCGTCGCTGCACCGCCGTGACATTGCCTCCGCCGCTGCCCCACCGTGACCGTGACCGCTGACGCCGACTCCGCCGCCGACGGCTCTACCGACGCCGACGTCCGACCACCGACGCCACCGTCCGACGCCGTTGCCTGTTCTCAGCACGCGCTGCCAAGCGCCGCCAGCTGCTCCCGCCGCTTCCGCCGTGTCCCGCCGCTTCCACCGTTGATCCCCGACTGCGTCATCTCCCCTCTTCTCTCGGTTATTGCTGCTCTGTGTGTTCTTTGGCAGCCACTTCTAACTGGTGATCATGGCTGACTCGTCTTCTTCTTCAGTCAATACTAATCTACCTGATGTTGTGTCTACGCGGACTGATCATGTACCGGTTCAAGTTACCACCATTCAACTTACCAAGGAGAACTATTCACGATGGTCTGCTGTGATTACTATGGGGATTGCTGGGCGAGGACGCATTGCCTATGTGAATGGGAGAAATGTTGAACCTGCTGCAGATAGTCTGGCTTGGGATACATAGTTTCTAGAAGACAACCAGGTGAAAACTTGGATTGTTAATTCAGTGTCCCCGGATATCCAACCCTTCATTCTTCGTAAGAAGACTGCAAGGGATATGTGGATTATTTTGGAGCAGATGTATGGTCAAAAGAGAAGGAAAGTTCATGTGTATCAACTTATGAAGGATGTGTATTCCCTGCGACAAGGTGCTCTCTCGGTTGCAGACTTTTATGCAGCATTAAAATCTAAGTGGGGAGGACCTTGACTATCATTCTGATATTACATGGAGGTGTCCTCACGACCAGATGCAGTATATGAATGATAAATGGGAGAACAGGGTATTCCTTTTCTTATCCGGGCTGAATGACGACTTTGAAAATATAAGGAGTCAGATTCTTAACTCTGACGAATCATTTAGTATTGAAGATGTCTATTCCCGAGTTGAAGCTAAAGAACAGAGAAGGCTGATTTCTAGTGGACGAAAGGGGGAAGAACAGTTTGCCTATGTTAGCCGTGCCCCTGTGGGAACTCCTCGTTCTTCCCGAAAATGTACACATTGCAAAAAACTTGGTCATACTAGGGATTTTTGTTGGGACCTATATCCAGAGAAGAAGGATAGTAGGGGGAGGTCTTCTAGTAGGAAGAAGCCTGTATCGTCTGCAACAAGTTTGAGTGATGGGAAAGGTTCTATTTCTGCAGAACAGATTCGTGCGCTACGAGCATATTTGAGCAAGATTGATGTTGGTGAGGCAGATACACCAGCTGAGGTGAAGATCAATCAGGCATTGGCTGTTTCAGGGGCAGAAGGTACTTCTTCTACAGGTGAATGGATTGTTGACAGCGGTGCCACTCATCACATGACTGGCAACCCCAAGTTGTTCCATGACTACAAGCTATCCTCGAGAAAGGAACGTGTGTCCCTTGCCGATGGTTCCTTTACTTCTGTGGCAGGGAAAGGGAGTCTTTCCTTGTTAAATAATTTTTTAGTTCACGATGCCTTACATGTTCCCCATCTTACCTTAAATTTGTTATCTGTTAGTAAGTTTACCAATGAACTGAAGTGTGAACTTATATTTTCTAAAAAACGTTGTGGTTTGCAGGACTTGGTGACAGGGAAGAGGATTGGGATTGGTTTGGTGTCTGATAGGCTGTATCGGCTTCCTATACACGTTGTCACAGCTCTTATGTCAGCAATCAGCAGGACAGAGAAAACGGAAGAAGAGTGTCGTCAGTTATTTTTGTTTTGGCATGAACGCCTTGGTCATCTCCCATTTGGGATTTTGAAACATTTTTTCCCTGAACTATGTTCTAGTTTAAACATTTCCATGTTATCATGTGATGTGTGTCAGTTTGCGAAGCATGTTAGAGCTTCTTATCCATTTTCAAATAGTCGTTCTAATAAAGCTGTCTCCTTGGTTCATTCTGATGTGTGGGGGCCTTCGGGCATTCATTCTCGTGGTGGTTTTCAATACTTTATAACTTTTATAGATGATTATTCAAGGTGTACCTTTGTGTATTTGTTGAAAGATCGTAGTGAGGTGCCTCACATTATTGAAACTTTCATCCTCCTAGTGGAAAACTAGTATGGAAATTCTGTCATGACTTTTCGGTCTGATAATGCTCGTGAATATATGTGTCTCACTGTTGAAGAATTCTTTCGAAAGAGGGGGATTGTTCATGAGACATCATGTAGTTATACCCCCCCTCAAAATGGGGTTGCTGAGAGAAAAAATCGTCAGTTGCTCAATGTCACCCGAGCCATATTGTTCCAAAGAAATCTCCCAAAATACTATTGGGGAGATGCAATCCTTACGAGTGTCTACTTGATTAATCGCATGCCTAGTCGTGTGCTAAAGGGTCATACTCCCTACTCTATGCTTCCAGGGAGTAGTCAACCTTTTCACATCCCTCCTCGAGTCTTTGGATGTGTGTGTTTCATACATAACCACAGTCCAAATGTGAAAAAACTTGATCCCAAATCTATTAAGGGCATCTTTCTCGGGTATTCTTCCACTCAAAAAGGTTATAAATGTCTAGATCCCACCACTGGTCGTCTCCACATTACCAAAGATGTCACATTCTTGGAACATGTCTCCTATTTTCGTGAGAATTCTCTTCAAGGGGAGAAGTTAATGTCTAAGGAAGAGTATTCTCCCACACAGGAAATTCAGTTTATCATGGATTACAGGCGTGAAGAGAATCCTGTTGTCAAGGTGCTTGGCAAAGATGAAGAGGGGACGACTACTGATGTACATGAACAGGAGAAGGACGGAGAGCATCCGATGGTGACAGAACAAGAGGGTAATCGTATGTTTGGACAGGTGTATTCCAAGAGAAGAGCTTGTACTGACAAGGTGATTAATGATGAGGAGGTTACACCGAATCCCAATCCTACTTCTTCCTTGGATGATCCAAGTCGTGTTCAGAAGCAAGATGTTGGAAGAGAAATCCAGACTGGGAAAGAAAAGGAGGATCTCCCCATTGCCTTGAGAAAGGGTGTCAGGTCATGTACTCAGCACCTTATTGGAAACTTCGTATCTTACTCTAGATTGAGCACTGACTATAAATGTTTTGTATCCTCCTTGGCTGTGGTTGTGATTCCCAGGAATGCTACAGAGGCTCAGGGTGACACTAAGTGGTCTCATGCAATGAAAGAAGAGATGGAAGCTTTAGACAAAAATCAGACATGGGAGGTGGTTGATATTCCTGAAGTAGCTCACTTGGTTGGGTCGAAGTGGGTCTACACTGTTAAGTACAAACCAGATCGGAACATTGAGAGGTACAAAGCACGATTGGTGGCCAAGGAGTTCAGTCAGAAATATGGGATCGACTACTTAGAGACGTTTGCTCCAGTTGCAAAGATGAAGACGGTTAGAGTTATTATTTCATTGGCGGTGCTGAAGGGTTGGGAGATGTGCCAACTTGATGTAAAAAATGCCTTTCTCAATGGAGATCTCGAAGAGGAGGTGTACATGTGCATGCCACCAGGTTTTGAGAAACCTAGAAAATGCTGTAAATTGAAGAAAGCTTTGTATGGGCTGAAACAGTCTCCCCGAGCATGGTTTGAACGGCTTAGACTTGTGATGAAGAAACATGGCTACAAACAAGGAAATGGAGATCATACCCTGTTTGTAAAGAGAAGAGAGAGTAAAGTTACTCTACTATTGGTTTATGTTGATGATATGATTGTTACAGGCGATGATAAGGAAGAGATAGCAAGATTAAAGGGTTTACTATCTACTGAATTTGATCTAAAAGATCTTGGTAAGCTGAAGTATTTCCTTGGTATTGAAATTGCTAGATCAAGTACAACTCTTGTACTTAGTCAAAGGAAGTATACCCTGGATCTACTGAAGGAGACAGGGAAACTGGGGTGCAGACCAGCCTCTACTCCTATAGATGCTGGGCATAAACTTGGTAGCAAAGATGGAGAACTGTTGGGTGAAGAAGCTAAAGGGAGATATCAACGCCTAGTTGGAAAACTGATTTATCTCACTCTGACTAGACCTGATATCACATTTGCTGTAAATGTGATGAGCCAGTTCATGCATGCACCTACAGATATGCACTTGAAGGCTGTAGATAGAATTCGGTGCTACTTGAAAAAGAATCCCGGGAAGAGACTTCTATATGTGCAACAAAGATCTATTGAAGTTGAAGGGTATTCTGATGCAGACTGGGCAGGCTGTGTTGACACCAGAAGATCTACTTCAGGGTACTGCGTCTACTTGGGGGGAAATTTAGTTGTTTGGAGAAGAAAGAGACAAGATGTGTGTTCCCACTCAAGTGCAGAGGCTGAATATAGGGTTGTGGTTACTGGGGTATCAGAATTGTTATGGCTGAAGATCTTGCTGACAGATATTGGAATAGAGATTGAAGGGCCTATGAGAATGTATTGTGATAATAAGTCTGCAATTAACTTGGCTAACAACTCAGTTCTTCATGATCGAACAAAGCATGTGGAGATTGACCGTCACTTCATCAGAGAAAGAATTGATGCTAAAGAATTGACGCTACCATACATGAAGTCGGAAGACCAAACTGCTGATATCCTAACCAAGGCCTTAAGTGTAACTCCATTTGAGAGAAATGTATCCAAGTTGGGCATGTTTGATATGTATGCCCAACTTGAGGGGGAGTGTTGACGGGTTTTGCTGTCCGGGTCCGGATCCTTACCCGATCCGGTTTGTCCTAATTAGGACTACTTATATCTCTATAAACCCTAATCTTAGTGTTAATGAAGTTTTGAAGAGAGAGAGTGTCTGGACGCTAGTGGGCACCAGACCTCCTCACCCGTGGTTTTTCTTCCCTCGCGTTGAGGGTTTTCCACGTTATATCTGTGTGCTTTCTTCTACTCTCGTGCATATTTTGTTTCTACATTAACTATGGTTCACAATAAATCAGATGCCCCGCATGAGTGAGCTGGTGAATTCTGGATACCCAGAACCTCTTTCTCTTTCTCTCTCTCTCTCTCTCTCTCTCTCTCTCTCTCTCTATATATATATATATATATATATATATATATATATATATATATATATATATATATATATATATATATATATATATATATATAATGGATATATGAGTAGACTCATGCCTAATGAACTAGGATGGAAAGGAATTTGTACTTGGTTAAAAATGTGTGGCAAATGAGGCAGTTTTTGATTTACTAGCTAATGATCCTGACAAGTTGAACCAAGTCTGACATGCGTTTAGTCAAGTTCAACTTGCTAAACTTACTTTACGAGTTCAAACAAACTCTTTGTTTACTATTCTCTGCGATTAGGGCACCTCATTATATGCATACAATGACTGAAAAGTTTTTGTGGGTGTCCGTTTGTATTGACGCTTTTGTTGGTTTGTTTTTGTTATTGAAACATATCAAAGGGATGAACATATCATGTTATAAATTTTGCCATGGATCCTCTATTGGAGGCATGACGACTTCATTGTACCTTTCTATCAAATGGGTCTCTTTCATCAAAAGGTTAGTTTTTATGGGGCATATGTTTTTCTATTTGTCAATACAATTTCATCTCAGACTTCTATAACTCGAAGAAATGTCAAACTCAGAAAACAGTGATGTCAAAGTTGGCCTTAGTAGTTGGGGACAATTCTATCTCAAGTAAGCCAAGGAGGGAGGCCATCATTGACCGCTTATTCAATGATCCAAGTATGTTCCTTTAGACTCTTCCATTATTTTAGATGTTAACATGTAGTCATTTAGGCTTACTTGATATTTGAAGATCTTGAATGCCTATCCACTAGTTTTGTCTTTTGGGTATTGGATAGACAAGTATTGTTGAAGAGTGGGCATTGACTACTGCTTAGCAATATGACATTTATGAAAATTGAGATACAGGATGAGATTTAGTAAACCTTCTGATGAGAACATCTTTATTTCAATCTAGCCTATTACGACATCTCAAAATGGCAGCTCAAAGAAAAAAAATGAAAAAAATTATATCGTTCCACGTGCACTTACAAAAAATGAAAAGAATCTAGCTATGAGTAGGTCTTCTTGATTGATTATTTAATGCAACAAAGAACTAATAACATGCTATCCAAGCTAATAAGTTATAGTTGGTTGATAGATAGAGTCAAGGAGGTCTTACAGCTGGATAATGAAAAACCTTGCAAAGTTATTAGTGGTTGTAAGATATGCTAATTTCGCATTCACAAAGACAATGTTTTTTGTTTGCATTCAAGAATAAGATATATAAACAATGCCAAAGAAGCACACACAAAAATAAAATTGGGAGTTCACTTGAATTTGCTTTGGATGGTTTATGCTAAATTTTCAACTATAAGTTTTCTATGTAGTGCTGCCTTAGAGTTTCCTGTCCAAATATCCTAATGCAATTTATATAGTTTGGGTAGTTGTTGGAAGAAGAAGTAGAGGTTGCAATGGTACCGATTAAAGAGCCTCTAATGGAAACAAATGAACCTTCAAAAATGGAGAAGCATGATGTTGTAAATGTGGCTGATCTTGCTACAACTGGTGACTAGTGCAAATATTCAAGAAAACAAAGCTAGAAATGATGCATTTGGTCAAAGAATTGGAAATGGTGATCCATGTTCCAATGACTTTTTTTTTCCTTTTGTCACTCATGTATCTTTAAGATTTCTTTAATTGCATAATGATAATCATCTTTTCCTTTTACCTTGTCATAGTCTTAAAAACATGGTCAAGAAACTTTGCATAATTTGTTTCTTAAGTGTATGTCAACTAAGAGAGGTTCTATGTACTGCGGTACTCTTTTCAAATATATGAATAAACATGCATTGCATTTTGGAAGTATATTATTTGGCATTTTCAAATGCAAAAAAAAGTATGCCTCCTATATAATTAGCATTAAATTTTGTTAGAGAAATGGAAGAGAGATGAAGCAATAATGAAATCACCACTAAAAGTGCTTATTTAGTCGCTGAGCCTTTGTCCCAGTTCTCCGCTGTTCCTTGCGACTCCTTCCAATCTCCCAGCGATCGCCAGACGGTCTGCCTCTGCCTGCCGGCGCAGCGCGTCCACGGCGGCTAGTGCTTCCTTGGTTGGCATCGGCTCTGATACCAGATGTTAGCCGTCGGCTAACTGAGCTGCGATAAAAGGGGTAATCACACACACACACTTAACCTAATTCTCCTTGGAATTAGGGCCAAACTCTCTCAACGCGAGAGAGGAACCTTTTCATTCAAAAAACATAGACCTCTAAACAGTATTAGTTCCCTTTTATACGTGGGAACTATGGATCTCCTGTCTCTAGGACCTGACCCACTTATTCTTGTATCCTATACTAACACATCATCTCAGGAGGTCAATTTTCTAGTGTAATTGGATGCACTTGAATTACTTTGAAAGTGTTGACCAGCAGATGGAAAAAGTTGCCTATGTTTTCTCAGATGCACATAAGAATGGTCTAGGTTGTGTTGTTTATTTGTATTGCTAAATGGCCACTATTTTATGGGTTTAGTGGTTGTCTACTATGAGTGTCTCCTCCACCAGTTGATGTGAAGACATGACAGTCTTCATGAGGACCTAATAAAGGAAGAATTTCATTAATGAGGTGAAGTATTTTATTGAAGGGGTTCTGCTTTATACCAGGTCTTCGTTTGCCTGTCAGTTATCATTTATCACCTGCCTGTTAACTTTGTGCAAAAATGGCTTCTAAATTTCTAATGGAAATATGGAAGCTATAGAGTTAGTCTTGTTGGCTATCTAAGGAATGACTGTTAGGAAATGAAGTCTAGCTTCTTTCTGTTTTTGGAAAAATGAGTATTTGTGTTTCTCAGAAAGAAAAAGCAGCAAAAAAGAAAAGGGTTTAAGGAAGCGTTATAAAACAAAATCCTTCTTGTTTGCCTATCTGTGAGCTCCTGTTTGCATTGTGGTCAAACTAGTTGAAGAGTTGAGTTAAGCAGTGGTCTTGGAATATTTTATGTCCTGGTTTGTTAGATGATTGATGGTAGTTATTCTTTATGCCTATTTTACTTGCTCTTTGCCTACGAAGTTTCTTGGATTTGGTTGGACAATTGGACTTCTCTGCTGGTTTTTTCCATTCATCAAAATCGAACATTTTGTTATAGAACATTATAATCAATATGTCCCGAATGTTTCTTGATTATAATCTGTTCTTCATAATTTCTTTACCTTTGTAGCAGAGTAATGCAGATTTGCTTTTTGGAGGAATCACAATTGTATGTGGGATATTTGGAACATTAGCTGGAGGCTACATTCTGGATCACATAAATTCTACCATCCGCAATGCATTTAAGGTAGTCTCAGTTTTAATTAAACTCTCACATGGTCTGCAGATTGTTCCTCTGTGAGCAGATCTGCAAGGTTTTCATCGAAGGTTAGTATTTGAACATGAATGGTGAAGATTTAGGGTTTTGTTGTTTTTCTGGATTCGGTGGTCGGCTTTTGGTGTTGCGAACCCTTTGCTTGGCATGGCGAGAATTATCAGAAGATGAATATAGAGAATGGTCTGTGTTGTTTAAAGAGGCTAATGCTTCTCTAGTTGACAGGGAGGTGAGCTGTTTAGTTTTGAGATCTTGATTTTTCTCTACTTTCTGGTTTCTGTTCAAGTGATTCTTTCTGACTGAACTCTGGCTTTGGTGAAATGTTTTGAGTCGTATAATGAAGATGTAAAGTTTGTCAATGCATGCAAATCATTCCCTTTAGTGGAGAAGTGCTGAAGTTTGCCAACGTTTGGAACACAATCTTGAGGTTCTTGGAGTTGCTGCAATAGAAGACCGTCTGCACGTGATTCTCTTTTTCCTTCTCTGGGGGGTATTGTTTCATGCGAGAGCTTTCCTTCTGGTTTGACTTAAGTAGACTGTCTTCGTTTTCTTTTGGATGTCATTGCAGGAAGGTGTTCCTGAAACAATCGATCTGCTTTGGAAGGCTGGAATCAACTTTTGGATGCTTACTGGTGATAAACAAAATACAACCATTCTTTTGCAACCTAATTTCTCCTGGTTAGTCATGCTTCATTCTTCTTTTCTCATGAGCCCAGGCCACTTTGTCTCATCAAGGCAGATTGTCACAAAGATCTGAAATGTTTTCTCTTTTTGGCATTTGATAACTTTCTTTTGTGTGCTTAGAATGTGGTCTTAGTTCTCTTTTCTTCCTTCATGCAAGATCTTCAGTATGTGGATGAAGGGAAGACGCCCTTGGATATTTTGTCATTAACCTCACACAACATTGGTGGAAAGGTTTGCTTTGTTGTTTTCATTTTCTTTTTTGAGTGACATTTTATATCTTATAGTTGGTAAGGGTTCAACTTAGTAAATATAGGTTCACTTCTTTATTTTTAGGATGTGTTTATGTTCTTATAAACCGTTTTTTTTTTTTGCTTGAATTCTTGATTATTTAGCATAAGGTGCAAGGAATGAGTGATTAGATAGGTGAGGATAGGGTAGAATAGATGATTTGTATTTGATTTTTGAATTCGATAGTTCGATTTTTGAATTGGATAGTTTGATCTTCCCTACTTCTATAGGAGAGCATATGAAGTTCTTCTTCTACCCAACAAATCAATCTGGCTTCACAAAAACACCTCTTTTGGTAGAAGAGAGTTCCAACTTCCAGGTGATATGTCATTTGATGTCAAGTACTTTTTTGAAAGAGAAAATTTTTAATTGTGCCTAAAAACATTTTAAAAGTGTCTTATCATGCAATGATATGCCTTTGTTTTGTTCTTACTACCTGCCCAAGTAAAAGGAAACTTTCAAGTTTTTTTTGTTGACAATCATTAGAAGAGGAAATCTGGAAAAATCCTATGAAGCTGAGAAAGTCAAGACTAGGAGATGCTACTGACTGTAGTGATCAAGTGTCTGTAAGGGTTTAACAGGAAAATATCCTTAGAGAGAAACCATAATGCCTTATAAAATATTGGCAGGTAGCAAAATAAGAGTTGAGAGATGGGCTCGGGGCTTGTGTAGTTGTTCCTTTGGGTTAATAATCAAGAGTACCGGGTAGGCATATAGGTGATTTATGTCTATGCCGCGAAGATAACGACTTATGAACCTTTGTCTCGTCGAAAACCCACAAGGTGAAGCGGGTTGGATATGCGACAAAGCTATACATAACCACCAAAGCGGTGGAGCTTCGTAGTAGCCTTTGGGGTGGTGAGGTATTCCCTCAAAGGTGAAGGTAGGCCTGAAAAAGAAAATGAAAGGTAAAAAAAAATGAAAAGGCAAAAAGCCAGATGCAGAAAAAAAAAGAAGCAAAACAAGAAAAACAAAAAAGGTGCCTGTCAAGAGATAAATGGCATGAAGGCTGAACTCGAAGGAATTGAAATGAAACAATCTTTCATGGATGTGCGATCCTTGGGTCAATATCTGCTCTTCTTTTTGATTTCCTAAAACGTTGAGGATGATTACTTTGTGTTCATTATTTGAAAATTTAAAGGCTTCCCTTCTAGAGATTCAACAACATTGATGCGAAATGAATCCCGATACTTGTACGGAATTGAGGATAAATAAAAGGCATATCATTTGCACAACACGATCACGTTCTGCTTATGATTTAAATTGATGATTTATAAACTATTTAAAAGTAAACACTTGACATCTCTTGTAATGTTTCCTGACTTCATGGGCATATGAGGAACTCCCAGCCCCTCTCTGTTTTTGAAAAATGTTGTCCTTTTTATTACCAAACCGCTAGTCCATTCATAGAATAGACGAAACCCCTCAAACATATTCCACTCATGCTGAGTGTAATGAATTTTCCATCTTCCCCTTTCCATGTTCCCATCACAATTTGTTTTCTTGTGAAGGCTAGGCAGTATTTTTGTTTATTTCTCTTTTAAGGTTTGCTTAGGAAGGGGCTTGAAAGAGTCGTTAGCTTTTAACTCTTTTATCATTGTTGTCTTTTTTTTTTTTTTTTACATTGTCAGTGTCTTGTGGATGTACAGTGGTTTTGGAAAAGCCGATTCATGTTGCACGAGAGTTTGATCTTGTACTTCAAAATCAAGTTTTTATTTGAGTTCCCAACAAAGTTGTGGCATCCAATTTGATTTGAGGGAGTTTACATAAATTTTTGGCTGAAACAGAAACTAATGCTGGCTGCAAAAGTTCACGCAAAGACAGGAAAATCCCGTCATTGTTTTTTTGTGTTTTTTGTTTCTTAGCTTGTCATAATTGGTCGGAAGCCAAGTGTTATGCATGTACATTGCACGAGAGCTCGATACCACACCCTCTACACCGGAAATCTCCTACAATTGCAGAGATTGCTGCAGAATTCTATTCCAAAACTGTGGATGTTTGGGTGACTTTAACATTTGATGATTGATTTGTTTTGCTTCCCAAGACTTATCCCTTGGGTTTAGTTTATTTTATTGTAGGAAATCTGGTGCAAAGTTGATGTCGAAAACAGAGAATTTTTGCTAGAGAAATTTACATATATGTGCAGAAATTAGATTGCTTGCAGAAACCAAACAAGTTTCAATTGGTCTATCTTTTACCTGAATTGAGTTAGGATTTTGGGTGTGATATGACAGCTTAAGTCAGAGTCGTGTAGGCTTCTTTCACGGTCTTTCAAATTTGTTTATATTTAGGTCCAGTTAATTTAGAGAACATAGATTTCAAGTAAGGATTTTGGTTATTTTCTGTTTCATGTGTATCGTTTTAAAGTGTTTATTAGTTGAGCTTAGAGTTCTTCCTCGTGAGTGGGTCTAAGCTTTAGGTTTATGCCCTTGTTTTTCTTTGTTCTCTTTTGTTTTCAAGTTGGTCATTGCAGCCGCTGGCACTTTTGGAGAAATGTAAGGTTCGATGCATTCAGTGGAGGAGTTGGAGCACAAGTCAAAGAACTAAATTGACACAGGGCTGCCCTTTCAAGCAACCACACTTTAGGAATTGTTTATTTTTCAACTTCTGTAATTAAACTAGTAGCATCACTTTTGAAGAACCTTTTGAGTCTTTGACTTTTTTCTATTTGAGGTAGTAAATGTGCATTTTTTGGTCTATCTTAATATCCGTTTGTTCCCTGTGTTCGATCTGGAGTTCCCACTTATTGGACTCTTATTTTCCTCAAACTTTAGAAAACTGCTAGTTCCACCACTGATTTTGCAGAGGTTAGGGACCGACTTTTGTATGGTTTTTGGGTCAAAGTTGTGTTGAACTTGACACTCTAAAAATTTCAGAATTTTTGGACCAAAGTTATAAAATTCTTACTAAACTGTTTCCGCTAACTTGGTGCAGGAACTCAGAATTTCTGAAATTTACATGACTTTTTCCAAATTTTACCTTTCGCTAACTTTCTGCTCGGTTCTTTTGTCATCTTTGCATTGAAATACAGGCAGCTTAGCCACAATCGTTCTTGGATAGTTTTGAACACTGCTAGAGAATTTTGAACTACCTGGAATGGTTGAGGAGAAATGTAAGGGTTGGGGCTTGACATAAAACTGACGGGCATATCTGATGCAGCAAAAGGAGGCAGTAGATACTTATGAGGCTCTATAAAATGAAAAATCTTATGTTCAGCCTTAATGGATCTAAGATCATTTTCTATATTTCCTTCATTTTGCATCTTATATGTTTTCCATGAATCTTCAGAATCTTAGGGCCTTGCCTTATCTCCTCTCTGTTCTTTTCCGGTGCTTGTCTCCATGTATCTTCTACTGACATTTTTTGTGGATGGTACCACTAATAGAATTTTATTGTGGAGACTGGCAGATGAGCTCTTCTCTCCTGTTTCTTCTGTCACCTCTCTGAACTTCTCGCAGCATGTTAGCACCAAGACAGCCGGCCTCTTCCCAACGCCATCCCATCCGCCAGCGTAGAGACTGAGAGGAATGAGTGCCCGCAGCCACACTTCACCCCCACATTAAATGCGGAGTGGCACATGAGCACGCCTCCACCCCGCTCCTCTTCTCCCTCTTGGTATGTGTCTTTGCCTTTTGTTGGAAGGGAATGATTGTATGTATGATTGTATGTCAGGTGGGGGAGGGGAAAAAAATATTTCTATCCTTGCTTCAATAAACTGTTACGCAGTTTTCTTTTTCCCGCCGAGTTCCAAGGAAGGAAAGCACTTTCTCTTTCTCTCTTGATCGTAGCGAGGCTGGATCCTTGATGGTGCTGATGATAGAGGAGGATGCAGACTGCGTGCATGGGTTGCTGCAGTTCATCCTTCGATATTGCGAGCAACAACTCTTATCCATCATTCTCCCGCTGGACCTGATTTTCCACTTGCCTCGGGTGGTAGAGCAAGACTGTAAGTTTCCTCCCTTCTCCATTCACTCATTCTGTCGATTTTAAGGAGATACAATGATAAGGATTAAGAAACCTCAAGCTTGCATTTTTATTGGTCATCAAATCTAGGATCTGATGAGGTCTCAAAATTGTTTGTTATTCACCAATAGACACATTCCTCCTACTAGTAGTGACAATTAGAAGTCAACCTTGAGGAAGCCAATGTCTTCTCAACCTGTCTAACCAAACCCGTTCCTTCAAGAATAACTGAATATGTCCCGGCTGGCCGAGTGGTTGACCTTCCTCTGCTCTGCGTTGCTACGGATGAGAGAAAGAAAAGAGGCAAGCAATCCACCTAAAGTTCCACCTATCTTGGTGGAACCTTATTGCTGGAAGCAAAGTTCCATATCGATGGGAAAAGTTCCATATTGGGTGATATTTGACGGAGGGAAATTCTTTCATGTTTTTGATGGATGTTTAGAAAATGAAATCATGCAGGAAGTGGTGTTTGAAGCATGCAAAAGTTGCAAGGAGATGGTGTTGAAGGAGTCCTTGCATATGTACATGGTTATGTGGCCGGTTCTCCATTGGAGTGTTCCAGTATATTTATTTTCTCTATAAGCTTTCTTTTTTATTCTGTTTTGTTATGGATATATGTTGATACATCAATTTAGTTGATTCTTGGTTTTGCTGTTCAATTTGATAGAAGCATTTCCAAGAATTGGTTGTTTGAGACTGAAACACAGAGGGATCGGTCTCTCACTCTGAAAGGACCATGATTAGATGTGGACCCATGAAGATGACAGAAGGCAAAATAGAAATGAAAGCACATGCACGTCTTATTTCTTTCCTGCTTCTCTCACATTTTACTCTTGAAATATGATGAATGTTGTCTGTTTTCAGTTGCTTACCATTTGTAGTTTCCAGTGATGATGAAATTAGCACAATTGGTATAGGCTTTTAAATGGAGGTAGACATCAAATGACATAGAAATGATCACTTTTGCATGATTTTGGTTCTTCTCCATTTATGATTTTATAGCTATTTTGGAATATTCGTGTGCATAATTAATCCATAGGGAATAGAAAAACTGTTAAGTGTCAATGGAAGGTAGAAATGTACTTGGAACTCTCTCTCACTCTCTCTGCCCCCCCTTTATGTACATATCTATGTATATGTACGATGGTTATTCTGGGTAGATATTTAATTTTACTAAGCAAAAGCTTCTTTGAAGAAAAGGAGAATCACAAACGAGTAACGTTCAAATATCTCCTCATATTACTGTACCATAAAAATGTTCAAGTGGATGAAGAGTTTGCCTTTTTATATACAAAGATCTTTGTCAGTTGACAAAAATAGTGAAGTGGTATTTTATATGTTGTTTGTGCCATTACATCTAATTGCTGGAGTTTCTCAGTCATCACACACACATCAAAATGGGAATCAGAAATATTTTTCCCATTCCTTTTTCCAGGAAATATATTTCCAAAAATATATTTTCAATTCCATATTTCCAGGCCATCAAACATCCCCTTAATGTCTCTTAATACTCATATACTTTACATAGGAAGAGAGAGACCTGCATGAATTCAAGACTTCAAGTCATCCAATTAATCACATTTCTGAAAAGATAAACATCTTTTAATGGAATTTGCACCCTTTGTAGGTTGAGTAAGTGAGAGAGAGAGAGAGAGCAGTTTAATTAGCTTGTTGTCTAATTAATTTCTTGGGAACTTAAATTTATTTAGCATGTTAATTTATCTTGAAATATTCATGCACAATGCAAATCTGCATGGACTTGAATCTTTTTTAATTTCCCCATAAGTAAGAGTTATATTGGGGGCACCTTGTTATTGTTATACATACATACATACATACATACATACATACATACATATGTATGTATGTATGTATGCATAATATTCTGGGTGTGTGTACGGCCATGTCCTTGCACCCTTTTTTTTTTTAAATGCCCCATACCCGTGTGTGACTACTCTCACCTAACCCACACCCAAGTTTTTTGAAAACTGTACTTAAACCCTACACTTGTGTGACATGCCTATCTATGAAAATGAAGGTAATTTATTATGTCTTTAAAGTGTAAAGTATAAAATTTAATGAAAGAAAATGAAGATCAAAACATCCAAGCCAATATCTTCGTATGGCTCAAAGGTGCAAAATTAGATATTCAATGTATTTTAATTTAAAAAAAATCACAATCTTAATTTTTTATGCTAAACATATTAAATTTAAAAAATATGAAGAATTCAGAAAAAGATAAAACATGAATTGCATAAACATAATGTAATAACAAGCTTATGCTACCTGCAACTTGCACATTTTCATTTTAAATCATTGAAATTGACCACTTCAATTGCTCTCAATGCTTAAGTGGGTATCAAAATAAATAAGTTTGTATTCTATATGCTTATTCCTTGGAGTCTTGAAACCATTTAACAGTCTTAAAATTACAATTCTTTGGTTTGGAGGATAGACATAGTGATAGTCTCTTATAATGAAAGCCCTAATTTTGTAACATAATTTTTTTTTTAACTTTCTGTAGAAGTTTTTTCATTACAAACTTAATGCTTAATATTTAGGCTTAATGAATTTATATAAAGTTCAAAATAATGTTGTCACTTTTTTGTGAAGTTGTTTGGATCATGCTGACTTATGGATCCTGTGTTACATCTTGTACACTTTTTTTTAATTGTATGAACAACTTTGTGTTAACTTTGAATGCCAAATTAGTGGATATCTCATATGAGAAACTATCATATCATGCAATGTGGGTATATACGGCTTAATGATTATGATCTGTTGATAAGTAGTGAATTGTGCTAGCCCTTAGGCTGACACCCAAAATTTTCCCCAAAAAAATAATTTCTACCTGAGGAAACCTCACCCTTAAAAACCCAAGAATGGTATTTCTTGCCATGTTTCGGAGACATCACCATGTCCATGTATATGATATAGAGTTAAATTTGATCATATTCTGTAAATCTCAATTTGAAATACATATGTTCTAGATTCACAAATTATTTCAGGGCACTAAAGTAGGAAGAAGGTTTGGCTGTGTGATTGTCTCTAATGATTTGCTGTTCGAGGAGCAAGTAGTATACATATTACATGTTCCTGCTTGTGCAGGCTCCTGTGAACTATGTGTGCCGTCATTGTGTCAAACCCAGTTTGAGACCACTCTCGATGGCCATGTCTACTGTCTCCATCCATATTCGTCACCACTTGTAGGTGTTCTTCAGGTTTGTGTTGGTTTAATTCTTTCATGCAATTATCAATTTGTTCTGACTGCATTTATGTCTTAATTGTTAAATGTGTTAGAAAGAAAAGAGAATTATCTATTGGGTTTGCCTTAATTTATCTTAAATAGAGATTAGAGGGGTGATATACAGATTACAAATAAGTCCATTAAGAAAAATAAAAAATATTAACTAGTTCACTAAGCAACTTCCTAGAATTCTAATAACCGCCCAACACACTTAGCTATTTTTCTCAACACTCCCCCTCAAGCTGGAGCATATATATTTATCATGCTCAACTTGTTGCAACATTTTGAGAATCCAAATATAGATAAGGGTTTAGCAAACACGTCCTCAACTTGCTTTTACGTGGAAACATGAACTGCATAAATGTTCTCTGCTTGAACCATATCTCAAATATAATGACAGTCTGCAATATATTTGGTCATTTCATGAAATACTCAGCCTATATAAGTTGCTGCGCTATTATCACATATCATCGTCTTTGGAAGCAAATCCTTTATTCCAAGGCAGGTTAGCATATTTTTGACCCACATCATCTCAATGGTAGTTTGAGCCATTGCTCGATTCTCAGGCTCTATGCTAGATCTTGCAACTACCACTTATTTCTTGCTCCTCCAAGTAATTAAATTGTCTCCTACAAAGATACAATACCTAGTTTTATATCTCTTGTCATTAATCAATCCAACATAATGTTAGCCACCGCTAATAGGTACAACCCCTTACAAGAGAACCTTGAGGAACACGCGCACATGTCGACCCTAATTCTAGATTAGTGTGAAACACCCACTATTCTTTGCTATGATCCACTTTTTTCCTTGTCCACCCCATTTATGGTTGTTATCGAGTCCGTCCAATAGACCCGACCCGTGATCCCATACCCGTTCTCTAACACATAATCTGCATTCGTGTAAGCTATGATGTTAAGACGGTCGCATTTTTTAAATAAGAGTCCTTTGCCAAGAGATGACTTGAAGTACTTGGGAATCGTCATGGATATTTCCCAATGAATTTTATGCAGTTTCTCCATAAACTGACTCAACTTTCCCATAGTTAGAGAGATGTATGGTTGAATAACTGTAACCCATAGGAGTTTGCCAATAAGTGACCGATATGACTTACTATCTATCAGTTCTGAATCATCTTCATACAATTGGAGATACAAATTCATAGGAATGTTTGCAAGTTTGGTGCCAAGCATCCCGGTCTCCTTGAGCTAATCAAGAAAATATTCCTGTTAAAATATAAATCCTTCACCAGCACGTTGAAGAGGAGTCTCTTAGGATTCCACCTCCTTGTAAAATGTGTTAAGATATTTAATGTCCTTGTAACATGTGAAGAGTCTCCTAGGATTCTATGTTATAGTTAATATCCTTGTTATATGTGAAGTCTCCTAGGATTCTATGTTGTAGTTAATATCATTGTAATATGTGAAGTCTCTTAGGTTTCTATGATGTAATTAATGTCCTTGGAGCTTGTGAAATCTCCTAGGATTCTACGATTGGAGACTCTTAGAATTCTGGAAATGGGATTATAAATAGAGGCCGTGCAAACCATTTTGGCTACGGCTTCTTCTCCTCAGTTATTTCTTGTTTTCATTCTCTCTCTCTCTCTCTCTCTCTATCTCTATCTTCCTGCGTGAGTACTGTTTTCTGGTTACAGATATTGGTGCTGGATTTCTATCATGGTATCAGAGCGCCAGGTTACGTTATCTCTACCAAACGAAATGCCCAAACAGGTCTGATCTGGTTAGAACTCTTTTCTCATCTTGTCTCTATCCTGAATTTACTTTTCTCTTGCGCAATCCTTGTTCCTTTTTCTTCTTGCTTACCTAAGGACACATCTTGTTATATCGTGTCTTTTTTCCCTCTCATCTTCTACCTATATACAATTCCTTTCTGCTGTCATGGAAAACCTTTCGCATTCTGGCATGTCCTCAAGTTTTCTTCCTCACCTTATTACCAAAAAACTCAACCATGAGAATTATCTGATCTGGAAAAGGCAAATCATGCCTTTCATAAGAAGTCAAGGCCTCTTTGGACATATCGATGGTTCAACAAAGGCTCCACCAATATCCGTTTTACAAGAAATAAAAAATGAGGCAGGAGAAGTTATTGCTGTTCATGAAGACAGCAATCCTGAACATGCTATGTGGATGAGACGTGACCAAAGTCTGGTTGCGTATATTTTGTCCACTTTATCTCAACAAGTGTTACTTTCAGTTTCTGATGATTGTACTACAGAAGAATTATGGGAAACCCTTGCTGATACCTTTTCCCAAATATCAGAAGCTCGAATTATGTACTTAAAGAAAGAATTTCAGAATTTGAGTAAAGGTTCAACGTCTAACATGGATTATTTGGGGCGTATTAAGGCCATCGCAGACCAACTTGCTGCCTCAAGGAATAACATTTCTGATAAGGAAAAGGTGCAGCAAACCTTGAATGGACTTGGGCATGATTATCATGCTTTTATTACAGCTCTTGAGGTCCTTCCTGTTCTGCCTTCCTTCAACGAACTACAAGGTAAACTTCTCCAACACGAAATGAATATGAAAAAAGTCATTGAAAGGACTGATCAAGGGAACTCCCAAAATGTGTTGGCTATGAATGTAAAGTTTGGTAAGAGCCATGGGAACTCCAACCATGGTGGTCGTGGCATTCTACCAACACCACATAACCAAGGTATGTCTCCTTTGGATACTTCAAGAAAAATACCAATTTGTTTTCAGTACAACAAGAAAGGGCACATGAAGGCACAGTGTTAGTTTAATCCTCAAAATAAAAACAAAGGGGTAAGATATTATTATAAACAAGGAAGACAAAGTTCTAAATCCACCGCTGAAGGTATGCAACAGCTATTGATGACCGCATTCTCAAAGATGACTACAAGGCAAAATGAGCAGGGAGAATGGTTCTTGGATTCAGGTGCAGCTAACCATGTGACAGGAAATGCAGGTAAATTGACTAACTTATCCCCTCATTACGGTAGAAGTTGCATTATAACAGGTGATGGAAAATCTCATCCTATTACACATATTGGAAATGCACATATTCCATTGTCATCCTCGTCTTTATCACTGTCTAATGTTGTTCTTGCTCCCAATATAAAAAAGAACATCATATCCATTTCTAAACTCATTGATGATACAAGCTCTTCTGTTGAATTCACATCTTCTTTTGTCTATGTCAAGGACCTCCAAACGAAGAAAATGTTCGCTAGAGGGGAGCGTAAAGGGAATATGTAAGTCCTCAAGGAATGTCTACCCAAGGATTCATCCACTTTTGATATAGGATTGAAGACATTTTCTCTTTCTCATAATGCGTCATCAGTGCCAAGTTCTTGCCATTTTCAATCAAAAGTAAGGGCCCCTAACCAATTTTTGGAGTCTGATTTGTGGCATAGTCGGCTAGAACACTGTGGTCGACATTTCATTGAAAAACTTGTCACAGATAGTCTCATTCCAAGATCAAGCTTACCTCTTACTTCAAGTGTAAAAAAATGTTCAAGTTGTGGACTTTGTAAGAGTCATGTTTTACCTTTCCATTATATAAATCAAAGGGCTTCCAAACTGTAGAAACACGAACCACAAGGAGAGAGCAGAGAAAGAACACACAATATACGTGGAAAACCTCAGAAAGAGGTGAAAAACCATGGGGAAGCTCTGACCTAGGGGCAAACCGCAACCCTAGGAGAGAGAAAATTATATTCACTTAACTCAACAATTACATGTAAGTGAAGAATAAATAGGAGGGAGAGAAAGAGTGCCGCCTAGGGTACCGAGCCTGCCTTGGTACCCATGCCCCATAGGACCGGGTCTAGATATTGACCCGGTTCTCCATTACAATATATTCTAACGCTCCCCCTCAAGCTTGGCATACATGTTAAACATGGCAAGCTTGCTAACATTTTTCTCAAATTGAGATGTACATAAAGACTTAGTTAAGAAATCAGCAACTTGATCTTCAGACTTCATATAGGGCAGAATCAACTCCTTTGAATCTATGCGTTCCCGTATGAAGTGGTGATCGATCTCACATGTTTGGTTCTGTCGTGTATGACCAGATTGTTTGCCAAGTTAATAGCAGACTTGTTGTCACAATACATCCTCATCTTCTTTTCCATTTTAACCCCAATATCTGCTAAAAGAATTTTGAGCCATAACATCTCTGTAACCCCCATAGCAACCACCCTGTATTCAGCCTCAGCATTGGACCTGGAACAAACTTCTTGTCTGTTACTTCTCCATACCACAAGGTTACCTCCAAGAAAGATGCAGTATCCTGTGGTAGACCTCCTAGTATCTGTGCATCCTGCCCAGTCGGCGTCAGAGTATCCTTCAATGCTGAGTTGATCTTGTCGAGTATAGAGCAATCCTTTCCCTGGGTCATTCTTTAAGTATCCCAATACTCTTTCAGCACTTTTCCAATGACAATCAGTAGAGGCATGCATAAACTGACTTAACACACCCACAGCATACGTAATATTCGGGCGAGTAAGAGTGAGATAAATAAGTTTACCAACAAGCCGCTGATACCTCCCTTTTCCTTCCTCATCCAAGATAGTCCCAGATTTGATACTCATCCTTGTGCCAGACTCCATTGGAGTAAGAAAGGGCCTGCATCCCAGTTTACCTGTCTCTTTTAGAAGATCCAAAGTGTATTTTATTTGGCTCATAACAAGTCCAGTCTCAGATCGCGCGATCTCGATCCCCAAAAAATACCTTAGTTTACCCAGATCTTTGAGATCAAATTCCGCAGCTCACGTTTCTTTCATCTTCTTTTTTTCCTCTTCGTCATCACCTGTGACAATCATATCATCAACATATATAAGTAGAAGGCTCACCAGACCATTTCTCTGCTTGATGAAGAGGGTGTGATCACCATTTCCCTGTTTATATCCATTAGTCTTCATTACAACCCTTAGTCTTTCAAACCAAGCTCTAGGGGACTGCTTGAGACCATACAAAGCTTTCTTGAGATAGCAACACTTCCCGTTCTGAGCATATCCAGGCGGCATGCTCATATAGACTTCTTCCTCAAGGTGACCATTCAAGAAGGCGTTCTTGACATCAAGTTGGTCCATGCTCCACTTCTTTTGCACTGCAAGAGCTAAGATGACCCTTACGGTCTTCAGTTTCGCCACGGGAGCAAACGTCTCAAGATAGTCAATCCCATATTTCTGGCTAAATCCTTTAGCAACAAGACGAGCTTTATAGCGTTCTACAGTGCCATCAGGTTTGTACTTTACATTAAACACCCACTTGGAACTAACTAAGTGAGTTTCCTTGGGGATATCAACAACCTCCCACGTATTGTTCTTTTCCAGGGCGTCCATCTCCTCTGTCATGGCCTGTAGCCATTTAGGATCCTCCCTGGCATCTTCCACTGACTTGGGAATAACAGCCATAGATAAAGAAGTAACAAAGCACTTGTAGTCTTTACTGAGTTTTGCATACGAAACAAATCTCTGAATAGGATGAGAAGTACATGACCTAGTGCCCTTGCGCAGGGCTATGGGAAGTTCTTCATTCATTGGACTTGGATCATCCGGGGAACTCACAAGATTGGGAAGATTGGGATTGGTAACATCAACGTCTTCCATCACATCCTTCCTCTTCCTGTTGTAAACCTGACCAAATAGGTGATCACGAGACTGTTCTTCCACAGGGCCCCCCTCCATCTGACTGTCTCTGTCCTCACTGACAGCGTCTTCCACACTTGGAGAACTAACCGTATAATCCAAGAAATCCATGAACTGAACCAACTGATGCGAAGAATACTCTTCCCTTCTGTCACCTAGACACTCCCCCTGAAGAGGATTCGCAGGAAAGTATGCCTCATGTTCATGAAAGGTAACATCCCTGGAGACATATACTCTGGAAGTGCTAGGGTCAACACACTTGTATCCCTTCTAGGTGGAGGAATACCCCAAAAAGACTGCTTTGATGGACCAAGGATCAAGTTTCTTGAGAGTGGGACTATGATCATAGACAAAACAAACATACCCAAACACCCGAGGGTTCAAAGGCCATGGATTCTGAGTAGGCCACAACACAGAATAAGGGGAATGACCATTCAACACACGAGTAGGCATACGGTTGATAAGGTGAGTACTAGTGAGAAGTGCATCCCCCCAGTACCTCTTAGGGACATGACGTTGAAACATAATGGCCCGGGTAACATTTAACAAATGACGGTTTTTTCTTTCAGCCACGCCATTCTGAGAAGGGGTGTAGCTACAGGATGTTTCATGAATAATACCCTTGCTTCGCAAGAAGTCATCAAGGGATTGGGAGACATACTCTTGGGCATTGTCAGTACGGAAGGCCTAAACAGTGGTCTGGAATTGAGTTTCGAAAAATGCCACAAAGTTTTTGACAATGCCGGGAACTTCACTACTTTCTTTCAACAAATACACGAATGTACACCAGGAGTAGTCATCAATAAGAGTCATGAAATAGTGAAAGCCATGACAAGTGGGTACTCCCGAAGGACCCCAAACATCAGAGTGAACCAAAGCAAAAGGACGGTTGGCTTTATTGAACGAAATAGGGTACGAGGCCCTAACATGCTTAGACAACTAACACACTTCACAGGCGAAGGTGTCCAAAGAAACAGAATGAAACATCCTAGGAAACAACTTTTTAAGCAACTGGAATGGAAGATGACCAAGTCTCTCGTGCCAGCGCATAATGACGGATCTATCCTCCACGCCAGGCAACTGTCCACTAGT
The DNA here is from genome assembly GCF_008831285.2 of Nymphaea colorata. NCBI lineage: Eukaryota > Viridiplantae > Streptophyta > Magnoliopsida > Nymphaeales > Nymphaeaceae > Nymphaea > Nymphaea colorata. The sequence continues at coordinate 8,868,584 of NC_045145.1, forward strand.
GGCTGAAATCAAAGCAGAAGCAACCTGTACGGGCAGTTTGTAGAGGCCATCAATAACCGAACCAATCCCAATCTTCTGCCCCGTCCCCAAGTCCTGCAGGAAAAAACAATCAGCAGAGAAAATTAGATTACAGTTTAGCTCTTTGGTAATACTGCTGACAGATAACAAATTTACGGGAATATTGGGAACATGCAGGGCATTATGAAGACAATATTTGTTCAGTAATGATAAACTCCCTTTTCCAGCCACAGAGATAGAAGAACCATCAGCCATAGACACACGCTGCTGCCCAAGGGTCAACTTGTACTCTTGAAACATCGTAGGATCCCATGTCATATGATGAGTAGCCCCACTGTCAACAATCCAATCACCGAGAGAGGAATTACCTTGATCACTAGTAGCAACCAGGGCCTGGGCTAACTTAGCCCCCTTAGAAGTAAAAGCATCATCCTGGGTAGTCAAACGACTGATGTATGCTTGCAACTCTTTGAGTTGATCTGAGGAGAGCTTGGATTTGGCAACATTGGACGACCCCGAACTAGGCTCGGGCACAGAAGGAGCACGGCGATGAGGAGGAGGACGACCCCGGACGAGACGCTTCTCAGGATGAAGATCCCAACAAAAATCAACAGAATGGCCCACTTTGTTGCAATGGCTGCATCGTCGAGTAGGACGCTGTCCTGTCCCTGAAGTATGGCTCACAAAGGCTGCTGGAGAACTCCCCTGACTGGAGTCAATATACATAATCTGGCACCATTGCTCCTCAGACTCAATACGAGCATACACCTCTTCGATCCCAGGAATCTCATCACAGTTAAGAATCTGACTCCGAATGGTTTCAAACTCATCACGCAGGCCTCCAAGGAAGATAAAGGTGCGGTCCATCCATTCATTTTCCCAATACAGGGCATGATCTACACCACATTTCCAGTCATCATTCACATGATAATCAAGTTCCTCCCATTTGGTCTTCAGGGCGGCATAGAAGGAGGCAACAGATAAATCACCCTATTTAAGAGCATATATGCTACGTTTGATTTGATATGCACGTAAAACACGCTTCTTACAACCATACATTCGTGCAAGAACAGTCCACATATCATAGGCAGTCGATTTACGCAAGATCAAAGGCTGAATATCTGCAGAAACCGAACTAATAATCCATACTTTAACCTGACTATCTTCCAACGCCCAGGTCGGCCATTGCGAATCAGTTTTAGAAGGCGCAGGTTTCTCTCCAGTGATATAGTGCAAGCGACCACGACTAGTAATTCTGATTTCTAGGGCAGCAGACCACGAGAGATAGTTATCCTTGTTCAGCCAGATGGAAGTGACATGAACAGGCAAGTTCTCACTCTTGGTATTGCTGCCCGTGTCCAGGGCATCATCAAGCTTGGGGATCACTGCGTCAGCCATCTCAATCCCCAAAGAAGGTCACAACCGGCGACAGAGAAGGCACAACCCACAGCGGCGGAAACAAGACAGCCGGCGGCGGCGCAGAAAAAAAAAGGCAAGAATGGCAGCGGAGATAACCCAGTCGGTGGCGGCACTGGGAGCGGCGACGACGGTAGTGCAGGACGTCAGCAAAAAAGAACCACACCGACGGCGGCACTTGGAACGACGGCGGCGGCGCTGGGAGCAGTGACAGCGGCGGCGCTGGGAACTGCGACGGCAGTGGTGCTGGAAACGGCAATGGAGGCGGCACGGGAAACGGGGACGACAGAAAAACACTACTTGCACACCAACGATCTCACATGCGGTGGCTCTGATACCATGTAGAAACACGAACCACAAGGAGAGAGCAGAGAAAGAACACACAATATACGTGGAAAACCTCAGAAAGAGGTGAAAAACCACGGGGAAGCTCTGACCTAGGGGCAAACCGCAACCCTAGGAGAGAGAATATTATATTCACTTAACTCAACAATTACATGTAAGTGAAGAATAAATAGGAGGGAGAGAAAGAGTGCTGCCTAGGGTATCGAGCCAGCCTCGGTACCCATGCCCCATAGGACCGGGTCCAGATATGGACCCGGTTCCCCATTACAATATATTCTAACACAAACCTTTTGAAACTATTTTATCTGATGTATGGGGGCCAGCCCCTATTGATTCCATGTATAGGTCAAGATATTATGTCTTATTCATTGACTCTTACTCACGTTTCACCTGGATTTACTTCATGAAACACAAATCAGAAGTACCCCACATATTTCGAAACTTCTATGCCATGATTCAAACTAAATTTTCATCCAATGTGGTGCATTTTCAATATGATGGAGGGGGAGAATATTCCTCGCTTGATTTTATTGAATTTCTACGTGAAAAAGGGATAACTAGACAAATTTCCTGCCCTTATACACCACAACAAAATGGTGTAGTTGAGCGGAAACATCGACATATAGTTGAAAGTGCCATGAGCATGATGCCTGATACTAATGTGCCCATTTCCTTGTGGACTGAAGCCTTCCATACTGCTGTATACATAATAAATTGTTTGCCTATGACAATCTTGATGTCTAAATCGCCATATTTTACACTCTTAGGCAAACAACCTGATTACAAGTACTTGAAGGTTTTTGGTTGTGTATGCTATGTTCACGTTGATGCTGCCTTGAGGAACAAGTTTCAAGACAAAGCTATTCAATGTAGATTCGTTGGATATGCTGATGAATATAAAGGTTTTCGATGCTATGATCCAACAACTAAACGTATCAAAACTTCAAGAAATGTCATTTTTGATGAACATAGTTTTGATAATACAAATGAAATGCCTATGACCATTGAATCTTATGATCCCTGGACCAGTACACAGTTATTCAATGCAGATCCTGTTATAGAAAATGATGCGCCTCAAAATGAAGATCCAGAAAGAGCAATACAACCGTCGGATATGGCTCAAAGTGAAAATCAAGAAGATCCAACACAGTCATCAAGTCATCACGAAAGCAATAATGAAGAACAGAGCAACGATGCACATCGGTATTCGGGTCTTATCTACAGTCGACGACTAAGGGACAGAGATGCTCACAGTGAAGAAGACAACATGCCCCACCTTAGAAGATCCCAACGCATTCGTCATCCCATTCACAGGTGGGTTAGCTATGATTCTTTATCACTTGATTTTCAGTTATTCATGGCAAAAGTTGGCAAGGAGGAAGAACCTACTTCATTTGATCAAGCATCAAAATCACATCATTGGAGAAAGGCAATGAAAGAAGAAATGGATGCCTTGCATGAATGTGGAACATGGGAGATCGTTCTGAGGCCACACGAAAAGAACGTAGTGGGCTCCAAATGGGTATACAAAATTAAATACAAACCTGAAAGCAGCATAGAAAGACACAAAGCAAGGTTAGTAGCAAAAGGGTTTACACAACAATATGGAGAAGATTATGATGAGACGTTCAACCCTGTGATCAAAATGGGAACAATTCGCGTGATTATATCATTGGCAGTTGAATATGGATGGAGACTACATCAAATGGACGTGAAGAATGCTTTTCTTCATGGTGATTTAAGGGAGGAAGTATATATGGAACAACCTTCAGGATACACGAAAGGAGACTCTCATGCATGGGTTTACAAACTAAGAAAATCTATTTATGGACTTAAACAGGCCTCACGTTCGTGGTTTGACAGTTTCTCCTGCAAGATTCAAGAATGTGGTTTTCGGAGATGTCCTCTAGATCACTCTCTTTTCATTTATCGAAAGGAAAACATATTTACTTTACTTCTTATATATGTTGATGATATTGTTATCACAGGCAATTTAGAAAAACACATAGAAGAAGCTAAAGTTTTGATGATGCAAAACTTCAAAATGAAAGAGTTTGGTGATTTACGATTCTTTCTTGGAGTGGAGATTGATAGGCACAATAATCGCCTCACATTGACACAATAGAAATACACGTTGGATCTGCTGAAAAAGTCAGGTATGTCTGATTGTAAGCCTGTTGGAACTCCTAGTGTTCTAAATCAAAGACTAAGTGCTCAGGATGGGGAGTTATATGAAGATCCTACGCAATATCGAAGTATTGTTGGGGCACTTCAATATCTTACATTTACTAGACCAGATATTATATATGCTGTGAATCAAGTATCTCAATTTATGCATGCACCTAGAGACACTCCACATGGATGCTGTCAAAAGAATATTAAGATATCTTAAAGGGACAGCAGGAGATGACTTAGTTTATGGTAAGAGTGAAAATATAACTACTGGACATCAACTTATGACATTCACAGATGCAAATTGGGCTGGAGATCCCGATCAAAGAAAGTCCATTTCTGGTTTTTGTATTTTCATTGGACGTAATCTTGTGTCTTGGAGTTGTCGAAAGCAAAAGGCAGTAGCAAGATCCAGCACTGAAGCTGAATACAGATGCATGGCTGCAGGTGCTGCTGAAGTTACATGGGTTGGACATTTGCTAGAAGACATTGGAGAAAAGATTAAAACGTCAATGTTAATGTGCGATAATCAAAGCGCTATTAACATTGGCTTTAATCCCATACAACATGGTCGAACAAAGCACATTGAGATTGATCAACACTTTGTTAGACAAAAAGTGGAAGACAAGGAGATTCAGCTTATTTATGTTCGTACAGATGAACAAGTTGCAGACTTATTTACAAAAGGATTAACAAAGGAAAGATTCTGGTTTCTAAAAGGCAAGTTGTACATGGTGCAAAACCATGCACAACTTGAGGGAGGGTGTTAAAATACAAATCCTTCACCAGCACGTTGAAGAGGAGACTCTTAGGATTCCACCTCCTTGTAGAACGTGTTAAGATATTTAATGTCCATGTAACATGTGAAGAGTCTCCTAGGATTCTATGTTGTAGTTAATATCCTTGTTATATGTGAAGTCTCCTAGGATTCTATGTTGTAGTTAATATCCTTGTAATATGTAAAGTCTCTTAGGTTTCTATAATGTAATTAATGTCCTTGGAGCTTGTGAAATCTCCTAGGATTCTACGATTGGAGACCCTTAGAATTCTGGAAATGGGATTATAAATAGAGGCCATGCAAACCATTTTGGCTACGGCTTCTTCTCCTCAGTTTCTTCTTGTTTTTTCTCTCTCTCTCTCTCTCTCTCTCTATCTTCCTGCATGAGTACTATTTTCTGGTTACAGATATTGGTGCTAGATTTCTATCAATTCCCACAACGAGCTTTCCCTACTCCTTGCTATCTCTATTCCCAAGAAATATCCGAGTGGGTCAAGATCCTTAGTGACAAAGTACTTGTGCAAGTACATATAGGTTTCAACAATCTCCTCCTTAGAATCCCATGTAAAAATGATATCATCAAGTATACTACCATTGCTAGAATGTCCTTCATGATCTTCTTAGTAAAGAATGACTAGTTAGACGGGGAACACTAAAAACCAACACCCAACATCACTTCATATAGCTTTTGAAACCATTTTCTTGGGCTTGCTTAAGCCCATATTTGGCTTTCTTCAACCTGTAAACCTTTCCATACTCTCCTATTCAAAGCATAGGTGGCTGTTGCATGTAAATGGTCTTAGCCAAATCACCATAAAGAAACACATTATTAACATCTAGTTGAAAGGGACTCCATCCATAGTGCAACATGAGAGAAGGTCTCAAAAAACTGCACACCATAAGTTTAAGTATATACTTTAGCTAACCAAGCAAGCCTTATAAGTTATATCTCTCATTCGAGTCATCTGAGAGATATTTGATAGTATAGAGTCTATAGACCCAACCAACTATATCTGCATGAGAGAAGGTCTCAAAAAAGTGCACACCATAAGTTTAAGTATATACTTTAGTTAACCAAGCAAGCCTTATAAGTTATATCTCTCATTCGAGTCATCTGAGAGATATTTGATAGTATAGAGTCTATAGACCCAACCAACTATATCTGCATCAGATGAAGGAGAAACCAATTCCCATGTACCTCGAGAAAGTAAAACATCCATCTCTACTTGCATCGTCTGCTTCCATTTAGGATTGAGAAGAGCTTGTTGATGACCTCTGGGAATGGACATGGTAGACAAGGTTGAGATAAATTTCTGCATATTTTGCCAATTCTATCTATGGCGGCAACTGACAAACTTTGAGATGAGATGGATAGTGCACTGTCTAGTCCCCTTGCATAGGGAAATGGACAAGTCACCACCGCTAAGTGGAGCTTCTGTAGAATAATCATGCTTAATCATAGTATCCTTGGGTGAGACAAGGAGACTTACCTCTAGAGGAGATGACATGGAGGGACCATGAGCAGAAGTGGCTAGAGGAGATGACATGGAGGGACCATGAGCAGAAGTGGGCCGTCGAGAGTAGACCAATGGTGGGTCTTAGAACCGGGTAGGAGAAGGAGAATGCGATAGAGTAGGCCATGACTTGAGATGAGTAGGAGGGATAGACAAGGGAAAATTATCAAATGACAATCAACTTCAATATGCTTGGTTCGTTCGTGGAAGACCGGATTATTTGCTATATAAGTAGCCACTTTATTATCACATTGCATTTTTATAGGCAATTCTACATGAATTCCAAGACATTCTAGCATGCCTCTCACCCACGTGATTTTAGTGGCTGTTTGGGCCATGGCTCGATATTTTGACTCTGCACGCGATCGAGCAAGAATAGCTTGCTTTTTACTTCTCCAAGAGACAAAGTTGCCACCAACAAAAATACAGAATCCCGTAGTGGACTTTCTGTCATCAGTTGAGCCTGCATAATGTGCATCAGAATAACCTTGTATCTGAAGTGAGGTGCTTCTTCTAAATAATAGACCCTTTCCAGGGGAGCCTTTTAGAAATTTCAATAATAACATAGCTGCATCCCAATGGGATTTCCTTGGCTTATCCATAAACTGGCTTAGTTTTCCCACAGCAAAGGATATATCAGGTCTAGTAATTGTTACATATAGTAGCTTTCCAATGAGAGACCGATATGATTTGCTATCAACAGGTTGAAATTTGTCATTTATATATCATATAAATGAGTGCGAGAATTCATAGGTATAGAAGCTGGTTTAGTTCCAGTCATACTTGTTTTGTGTAGCAAATCAAGAACATATTTTCTTTGAGAAAGGACTAAACCTTCTTTACTTCTTGCCACTTCTATCCCCAAGAAGTAACGTAGAGAGCCAAGATCTTTAGTAACAAAATGCTGTTGTAAATACTTCTTTGTGTCTTGTATTTCTTGTTCATTGTCACCAGTTAAAATAATATCATCTACATATATCACCATAACAACTATACCTCTTGAAGTCCTTTTTATGAATAAATAATTTACATCACGCAGATAGGGAGTAATATGAATTACGAAGTATGTATTTACATCGCGCAGAAAGAATAATAACTCTTTCAAACTTCAGGTTTCATGATACAACTAATGCCTACTGAATAGACCTAAAGTTCTAGCCCTAATTTTTTAATTGTATTGTGTTTTTCTACCCATCTTGACTGCAAACTCATTTTCACCTCAGGATAACAAAGATCAAGCTTTAGACAGCTAACACAATCAGGCAAGCTGCAGCACCTATATCTTTGCTTTTTTCAGCTTGTTTACCAGCCCTTAGCATATACCACTCTTTGCGGCTGATTCAGCTTATCACATCAAAAGGCGTAAACCATTGTCAAGAGTATTGTTCTTCTAGTTATAATAGTAGAGGATTTTCTTAGTGGCAAAGTTGTTCTTTTTGGGAGAGCAAATATGCATATTGTTTTTAAAAAAGAAACATATTCTAAAAATTAAGTAAAAATAAAAATAAAATACAAAATAATGAATTTAACGTGCAATCCATGATGATATTAACGTCAAAAAGAGATACGAAAAACATGGGGAAAAAACAGGTTAAATTATTTTTTTAACATTAACATCATTTCTCTGGAAAAAAACATTGTATCTGTGAGAATGGTGTAAACTTCAACGCGTCTATCAATGGATGGCAACTGTCATACAGGTCCGTATCGTACAATACGTATCGTCGAGTTTAAAAAATACGATACCCACTGGAAGTTTTATGTTCCAGGAAATAACTATTGGGAAAGAGAGGTACACTGTCAGTGACGCGTTGTTTCAGCCTTTCATTTTGGGCCTCGAAGAGCATGGTATTGTTGAGCAGCTTTTGTGTTGTATCTCAAGTGCTTCATATGAGAAACATAGGCGATTGTTGGAAAATAATGTGCTTTGTGGACTGTATCTATGACTGGTATGTCAATGTTTTTCACTAAGTTTGACCTTCCCATGGTTCTTTCTTCTATTAATCGAAATCATAAAAAACAGTTAAGTGCTCATCGTCAGTCTGGTGCATACACTGCTTAAAACTTCTTGTAACATTTGGTAGCAAGTCATGCCTCCATAGGTCTGATCTTAAAATAAGCTACTGCAGCAAAGAGGAAGGACTGTCTGCAGTGTATGGAGGTTGTCACACAACATGAAATTCTAACAGGGGTTTTCTTCACTTGCATACCCTACAACAAGTGGTTTTGAATTGACAGAAGTTGAATTATGAACCACTACAAACATATAATGATATCATTAGGCATTTACTGTTAGCTGCATATTGTGGTTATAGTTCATCTTAAGTCTTAACGAGTTACATCACGTTGCATTTAGGACACCTGGCCTCTTTTTAAGCATGTTTACAGCCCATCCGTATTGTAGAAGCTTTGGACATTGACTACGAACAACTAATAAGTGTATGCCATCAACACTGAAAAAATGAAGATTATGAAAGAGGAGGCTTTTAACGTGCATCATCAACCTCACAAAGTAAGTTACTGGTTTCATGCCTACATTTCTTTTGCTACAGATTTTGAGCAGCGGTTTCAAAAAGATGCAAGCTCTTAGATTTTTTACTTCGTGTAAAAAAGAGATGTTCGGTTATACTTTTTCCTGAGTGTTTGTTCATCTTTTTAGTTTCTATTTATGATTTTTCTTTAACTTTTAGGCATATGTATCTCCACCAAATAGAATACAATTTTGAACTTGTCTGCACTTAAGGATCTAGAATTTCCACTTAGTTAAGGAGATGAGGGTATTTTAGGACTTGTATGGTGATTTTGCTTTGATTTCAGCATATTGTATTTTGTGTCTTATTGCTAAGAGGATTATCTAAAACCATTCAAACCAATCCAACTCGGTCCTGAAAGTGGTTTTTAGGTGGATAGGAGAGTGAGCGATAGAAGTATCAATTTCCCCTTAGCAATCAATGATCTAACCCTTTGCACGAAAACCTCAAAACAAATGAATTTGGAGAAGATTGCCGGTGCACAAGACCGATCAAACTTTGTTGGATAGTCGTACATTTAGAGTCTAACAGAGTCCAATCCCATAGTTGTCATTATCATGCACTTGATGATTTTACAAAACCCACCACATAGGATTGGTTTATCCTGGGCTTCCTTTGGGAAAAGATAAGAGCTTAACCTATACCATTTGTAAAACTTCCAATCAGTTGAGGACTCAACATTTATGGAAAATCGTCACCATTAAACCAACCTTTTTTATAGAAGTCCATATTTTTATAGGAGAGTTGATGAAGTTCATTTTTCTACCCAACCAACCTATACTGCTTTGCATTCACCCTCTTCTTTAGAGTTGAATTCCTTCCTCCTGGTGATATACCATTTGATGTCAAGATTTTATTGTAAAAGTGAAAATTTCAAGTTTGCTTGAAAACATTTTAAAAGTGTCTTCTGACACAATAATGTGGCTTTTCTTCATTCTTAGTACGTCCTTGAATAGAAGGATAAAATTTCAAGGTTTTGTTGCCAAACAATGGAAGAGGAAACTTGAAAAAATCCTGGATATGAGCAGTAAGGAATAATCTTGTGTTACTTGAAGAGGAATCCTGGCAAAGGGCTCTTATATGTGAAACAAGGGCTTACTATGATCGAAGGGTATTCCGATGCAGACTGGGCAGGATGTTCTGACACTAGAAGGTCTACTTCAGTTATTGTGTCTACTTGGGAGGAAACCTTATTGTTTGGAGGAGCAAGAGACAAGATGTGTGTTCCCATTCTAGTGCAGAGGCTAAGTATATAGCTATTGCTACAGGAGTGTCAGAATTACTGTGGCTGAAAATATTGCTGACTGATATTGGAATAAAGACTGAAGGACCAATGAGGATGTACTGTGATAACAAGTCTGCAATCAACTTAGCCAACAACCCTGTGCTACATGATAGAACAAAGCATGTGGAGATTGACCATCACTTCATTCGTGAGAGGATTGAGTTCTACCTGGAAGTGGCTTACCTCAGTTTCACTAAATGAAATTACCCTAGATGGGATAAGTTTTGTTTATGCAATTCTACCACGAGCAAGATGAAGGTCAACTTGCATATCTTCAGCTTCTTTGGGAAGAGGAAGTGCCAAAAAGAGACCAAATCTTCTCTAGCACCAACCCCTTGGCTTAGGAATAAAGTTCATATTATAAAAATGAAATGTGAGATGAGAAGCAGATCCCCTCTCCTGCATGCAAGCACGACCTCTGGATTGTATATAGCTGGCCACTGTTGATGGCAAGTCAAAGCGGATAATGAGACAGCATGTTTGAATATCAAGGCCTTCTTCAGCAACGTTGGTTGCAAACAACAGATTAACCTAATAGAGACCAAGCAAATGTAAGACAACAAAGAAACATAAATACAAAAAGCTGTGTTAAGAAGATGATGAAAGTCTTGATGTATTTTTTTTCTTGAAGATGCACTCACAACCAGAATCAGTGTAACATAGTATGACCACATTTTGTTGAAGTTATTAAAACCCAAAATGTCAAAATTCGTGAGTCAGACACAGTCAATCAAGGGGCTAAAAAACACTAGCCATGACTAATCAGGATTAGTTGGTTTACTAAAATAAAATCAATAAGGTGTAGAAACACAATATTTGGTGTGCCAAAAGTAATATAAGGCAAAATATTATAATTCATCAGAAACGTACCTTTCTGTGTGTGTGTGTGAGAGAGAGAGAGAGTGTGTGTGTGTGTATTGGGAAATTTGAACTTATGATAACCAAACCAAATAGATACACAGGCATGTGCACAAATCAATAAAGATAAATGCACACAGTGACACAATATCTTCTTCCCAAGACAACTGATAGTTGTAGATCACAGACTGATCAAAAGGCATTATATAAGAAAATTTTGACAGTTGATTAGAAATAGTAATTGTTGAAATTAGAGGAGTTTATGTTTCTAGGTGGTTCTTTGTAATATTAAAGAGTTATAAGATCTCTTTAATATTTTATTTATTTTAGATTGATGTACTCTGTAAATCTCCTTTCTACCCTAATCTCTTTATAATAGAGATTAGGGTTAGTGAATAGATTGCGTTTCTCTCCCCAACTCTTACGTCTTCAATGCTTTCTCTCTCTCTCCACGTCTCAAGGCTGCAACATGATATCAGAGCCAGGTTCGTGACTGGCGACGTGAAGCGAATAGCCAGTGATAGGCAGCGGACGCCCATGCATCTGGCGACGTGAAGCAAACAGCCGGCGACCCTCCTTCTCCTTTCAGGCTTTATCTCTTCCACCTCCTTCCCCTTCCTCCGCCTCTTTCTCCTTCACCTCTCGCCTGTTCTAGTTGACTGAATCACAGCAACAGAATAGTGTGGAGGAGTCTATTCATGCTAGGAGATATACGTGAATAGACTCCAGCCGTGGATTTTCAGAAGTATATATATTATCGCAGCTGTGTGGGAGTCTACGCTGATTAATCGCTTATGGTTTGATATGTTCTATGATCAAAGCAGCCAAGTGGAGGACTGCTCTCTAGGATTTCTGTGGCAGTTTATGTCAACTGTTTTATCTGTTGTCGTTATTCATGATTTGTGAAAGATAATCTGTGGTACAGCAGTGTTAGATGCATAAATAGACAAGTTGTTGGTCGGAGCAAATAATACAAGCAATGGGGATTTGTTTTCAGTTGTGGGCTTGCTGTTAGCAGCATTTTTTTGTCTTCCGATTGCTGTTTTCTTTGTCGTGGGGTTGCTGTCAACTGTTGGACAGCAGTTTCGTTGTTGCTGCGCATCTAACGTTGCCGTGTGGGACGTTTGTTCTTGTTGATCAGTCTCTTTTTCAATAGATATATATATATATATATATATATATTCTCTTGCTGGTGGTGGTTGATCTCTTGTGGACAGATTTATGATGGCAGAAAATCCCAAAACAGACTTTTGTCATGAGCTTAAGAGTGGAGGAAATCCATTCTCTTATGGTTCTACTGTAAAGTTAGATGGATCTAACTATGGGTTTTGGTGTCGTGTGTTTATGATGTCTATGATTGGACATCAGAAGGAGCATGTTATAGAAGAAAATGAGCTTGTTGAAAAGAGTGGAAAATATGGTTCATAAAAGGGAGATAATAATATTGTCATGTGGTGGAACATGAATAGTGTGCAACCACAGATTGCATCAACTATTGCATACTATACCTCGGCCAAACAAATGTGGGATTTCTTGAAACAAACTTACTCAAATGACAAGAATGTTAGCAAGATATTGCAGATGGAGGAGGAATTACTTAATTTGCAACAGGGTGACCAAAGTCTTGCTCAGTACTTCGCTTCCTTCAAGTCCATCCATGAATGACTTAAAACATTACGTCCCCCATGTCCAACATGTCATAAGACTCATGGTGAACAGTCTATGGTTGCGAAGTTTCTACAGGGCCTCTCCCCTGAATATGCAGTAGCAAAGGCTCAGATGCTGACTGGAGCAGAAATCCCTGACTTAGCTGAAGCCTACAACAGACTCAGTCATCTTGCTGTGACCCTTTCTCAGTCATCTAGTGATATCCATGCCTCTGCCTTGGTAGCCTCAGGAGGTCGTGGACGCAGATCATTTAGGGGGAGAGGCATAGGTCAAGGGTCAGGAGTAGGTCAGGGGAGATTTCAGTGCACCTATTATGGGAAAATAGGACATTTAGAAGACAAATGTTGGGATAAACATGACCATCCTTCGCCTGCATTCCTAGGAAGAAATGTTGCATCTAAGCATGGCAAGAATTCTTTACAGTCTCCTATTGGGTCTGTTCAGGCAGCTTCATCAATTGTAGATGGGTCTTTATCTCCTTCTCACCTTGAGACAGTGACCGTGAGTATCAACAAATCAGAGTATGAGGACTTCCTAGCACATAGATCTATTCAACCGTCGGCCTCTACAGTCATGATTGACAGTGCTATGTCTGTTGATACTGTCCCACATGATACAGGTACTACTTGGATTATTGATTCAGGAGCATCAAGACACTTTTGTAGTAGACCTTCAATGTTTACTGTGCTACACTCATTACCTCAGCCACGTCATGTGAAACTTGCAGATGGTAGATGGTCACTTATTATGGGTTATGGTGTTATCAAGATTTCTCAGTCTATAACTATTCCTAATGTGTTATATGCTCCGGTTGAACAATTGATTAATGACTTACATTGTCATGTTACGTTTGACTATGGTTTATTTTCATTTCAAGATTTGCAAACTGGGAAGACGATTGGTGGAGGCTATGAAAAAGGGGGCATCTACTTCCTGTCAAATCCAGTGGATATTGCAGCATCATCGATCACCTCACTGTCCTCCTCCTGCCAGTGGCATCTCAGACTTGGTCATCCATTTGTCTCCAAGCTCCGTCACCTTCTTCCTCATCTTTCAGCACCAGAGTCGTTCCAGTGTGAAGTCTGTCAACTTGGCAAACACACCCAGAGTAGTTATTCATCGAGTCGTAGTCCGTCCAGTTGTGGACTTTTTTATCTTCTTCATGTTGATGTGTGGGGTCCTAGCAGAGTTGCTAATAGGTCAAGATTTCGGTATTTCCTTGTCATTGTTGATCAATATTCTCGAATCACTTGGGTCTTCCTTTTGAAAGAAATGTCTGAAGTAGTATGTATTCTCAAAAATCTTATTATTGAAATAAAGACCCAGTTTGGTATTCTTGTTAAAAGCATTCACATTGATAATGCCCTTGAGTTCAAAGCCTCTACCTTAATGAAGTTTTACTCTGATAATGGCATTTGTCCTCAGTTTACTTGTCATCATACCTCCCAACAAAATTGAGTAGCTGAGTGTAAACATCGTCAACTCTTAAATGTGGCTCGTTCCCTAATGCTTCATACTAATTTACCTGCATACTTTTAGGGAGACGCCATACTCACTACCTGTTATTTAACCAACCATTTACCCTCATCCTCCATTGACAATAAGGTTTCCATTAAACTTATGCATCCCCAACGACCATTATTTTCAATGGCTCCCAAAGTATTTGGTTGCACATGCTTTGTTCACATACTTGGACCCACACGTGATAAATTGGGTACCCAAGTCATTAAGTGTATCTTTATAGGCTACTCTAGAAACCATAAAGGCTACAAATGCTTTGATCCATTGACTCAAAAGGAGTATATAAGTGTGGATGTCACATTCTTCAAGTCTCAACCTTATTATAGCTCCTCTCCCATTCTTACTGAGATGCCACAATCACCAGACCCACTACCTATTCCTCCTATTCCTTTGGAGTCATTCTCGTTTGAATCTCCTTCTAAAGAATCTCCGGCTGTAGTGTCCAAGTATCGTGATCCTCCGCTGGTCTACACACGTCGACAGGACCCTTCTCATGATCCTTCGCCAACCGCTTCTCAGGAGGTAAGTTCATCTGAAGTGAGCATCCCTAGTTCATCTACAATGTACTTTGCATCCTATATCTCATTTTGTGTCTACTGACGGTGTTGAAAAAAGTATGCAACAGTTTATTCAAGCTCTGGCTGCTCATACAGTTCCTATAGGTCACCAGCGGACTTTATTAGATACCCAATGGAGACAGGCTATGCAAGATGAGATGGATGTTTTAGTTCAGCGAGGCACCTGGGAACTTGTTGATCCTCCTTCTCATTGTGACATTGTTGATTCTAAGTGGGTATTCACAGTGAAATACAATTCTGATAGTTCTATGGAACGATACAAAGCTCGGTTGGTTGCTAAGGGCTACACGAAGACCTACGGTGTGGATTTCTTTGACACCTTCTCTCCGGTTGCTCGGTTGGGAACCATTCGTCTTATCATTTCTGTGGTTGTACACCATGACTGGCACATGTATCAGCTTGATGTCAAAAATGTCTTTTTGTATGGTGATCTCGATGAGACTGTCTATATGCAACAACCACCAGAGTTTGAACGACAGGGTAGTGTGGCAAAGTGTGCAAGCTGAAGAAAGCTATTTATGGACTCAAGCAGAGTCCTCGTGCGTGGTTTCACAAGTTCTCTGAGGTAGTCTCACAGTGTGGCTTTGCGAGATCTCCTCTTGATCATTCTCTGTTTATCAAGAAGGCTTCCAGGGGTATAACCGTTCTAGTGGTTTATGTTGATGATATTATCCTAACAAGTGACTCTAATCAAGAAATTTCTGATGCAAAGTTGTTTCTTCAAAAACACTTTGTGACGAAAGATCTTGGTCCATTACGATATTTTTTGGGAATAGAAGTTGCTCGCAAAAGGGATGGTGTGGTTCTCTCTCAATGGAAGTATGTTCTTGATTTATTGCAGGACACAGGGATGCTAGGAGCTAAACCAACTAATTTACCTATGAATCCACGTACACACCTTCATGATGACCAAACAGAATTAGTGGCTTCTCGATCCTACAGTTCCCTTATTGGAAAACTACTCTATGTTACTGTGGCAAGACCAGACATTAGCTTTGCAGTGGGAAAGCTAAGTCAATTTATGAAAAAACCCAGGAAAGTTCATTGGGATGCTGCCTTGATGGTGGTTAAAGGCAAGACGCTGGAAGTGCAAGCCTATAGTGATGCTGACTATGCTGGCTTAGTCGAAGACTGGAAGTCTACCACAGGATTTTGTGTATTTGTGGGAGGCAACCTCATATCATGGAGAAGCAAAAAACAAGGCGTGGTGTTAAGATCTAGTACAGAATCTGAATACAGAGTTATGGCTCAAACTGCAACAGAAAAGACTTGGGCTAGATCCATGCTATCTAGCCTAAGTGTGTCGATTCCACTTCCTATGAAGATGTATTGTGACAATCGAGCAGCCACATACATTGCAAACAATCCAGTTTTCCACGAGAAAACCAAACATGTTGAAGTTGACTGCCATTACATTCGGGATCTCGTTCAAGTAGGAACCATTGCCACTATTCATGTTCCTTCAGAAGATCAAGCTGCGGATGTCTTCACCAAAGCTCTCCCTGTTGGTGATTTCTCTAAATGTTGTGGCAAGCTGAGCATGTTTAATATGTATGCTCCAGCTTGAGGAGGAGTGTTGAAATTAGACGAGTTTATGTTTCTAGGTGGTTCTTTGTAATATTAAAGAGTTATAAGATCTCTTTAATATTTTCTTTATTTTAGATTGATGTACTCTGTAAATCTCCTTTCTACCCTAATCTCTTTATAATAGAGATTAGGGTTAGTGAATAGATTACGTTTTCTCTCCCCAACTCTCATGTCTTCAACGCTTTTTCTCTCTCTCCACGTCTCAAGGCTGCAACAGTAATCATAATAATAATAAGCAGAAGGAGGAGGAGGCTGCACACACACACAGATAGTGAGAGAAAGAGAGGGAGAGAGAGAGAGAGAGAGAAAGGAAGAAAGAAGAAGAATGTCCAAGTCAACCAACAAGTCCTCAATCTATGCACTGGCAATTTGGAGGCTAGGGACTAGTTGGTGGACTAGCAACCAGAGCTTGCTAGTTTAACAGTATAGAATCATAGATTAAAACAAAAAAATCAATCAAAAACTAAAGAGAGAAGAACAATGAATAAGTTTGTCCATCATTCCATTTTCCTTATCTTTTGAAACATAAGTCCATAGAATGAAAAATATGTAGTTGCTAAATCCTCATCCTACACTTATCATCTCTTTGTCCAACAAAAATGAAGTGTGTAATGATACATCATAGGATGCCCTAAAGTTTGCACATGCATGATCGGTCTAAAAATGTGTTACATAGAAATATGAGGACATCGCATATTGATTAGCTTGACTAGATTGCTGAACAGTGTTTGGTAGCACAGACAACATTATACTTTTACAGTTTTCACTAGCAGCTATGACAAGGCCAAACAGATGCACATGAATGTAACATGTAGGTGTGTGGGGGAGAGGGAGAATCGTACTACATCAAACTATAGCTCATGAACAAAAATAGGGATTCAAAGACTACTTGCAGGCAACAACTGCTGGTCTATGATAAAATGGACAAAATATAAAATCTTGGATATGAAGTAATGAATAACTAGTTTTACATGTAAAGTCTGCAAGAAAAAAAGGAGTAATTTTTCTAAAAAACTCACGAGCATTTTGGATGTCGATCGCAACCAATGACGTATCCGAAACCATGTCTGCTGGCTTTAAAGAACAAGCTCCCAACTAGACAACTGTAACAAAGGTCATACATTTAATTTTACAGAATATGACATTTCTTTGCCAATACAATAATACTTGATTCCTTCTTCAAAAGCAGAAAAAGGAAACAAACAAGAAAAACACAGGACCGTATAGCGAAGGGCCCCAGCATTGGCCTCAATCGAGCTCATATCAATATGACAAATCCCAGACAAGCATGTAACGAGATAAATAATTCAACACTAAATTTTCCTTTATTTTTTCAAAAGCTGGTATATGATTTTGCTTGGAAATTTTGATGAGTTGATGCATATGCTGATAACTCAATCTCTCAAACACAGAGGAGGATAATTGTCATTACCAGATAAGCATTTATGTTGTAAGCTATAATTTTTACATATTTTTTTTCTTTTACTTTGTGATTCACTTAAAGATGGAGAGAGAGAGAGAGAGAGAGAGAGAGAGAGAGAGAGAGAGAGAGGAACCCTGAATCATCGGTACATCCGAGATCATTTTCTGCACACAGTCCTGTGTCTGTGTGACAAGCAAAACACAGCCACACTAGTGTCATTTTATATGACAGCATTTTTCATTATAAACAAACTTTTGTGCATATTCTATCAGTTCTTGAGTACCTTGCTCTTTTTTAATTTTCTGTCCTTTCATGTTTAACTTGGTCACACACAAATTCCTAAGCTCTGGTCGGAAACTTCTCAAGCAAATTTTGCAAATAGCTTAATAATATTCACCATATCAGCACATTACAAATATGAAAGTGTTTTCTTGTCCATTCGTTTCCTTGTACATGCATTGGCCTGTGAGGCTCTGACTAGACCTCCTTGAGCACCCCAAAAGAAAAAGCAAGATTGAATGCATTAGCCCATCCAGCAAACTCACAACTCAGCAAGCTGAGCTGTTAGTATCAAATCTCCCTCCACTCATCTTTGGTCATTCATGAAAGCTTGGTAGAAATTAGGTGCAGGAAATAATATCTGAAGCCAGATAACTGTGCAATAGGGTACTAGTTGAACCAAAAAAAAAAAAAAAAAGAAGTGTACCCAGCATAAGTACCTAGGACCGGTTCTGTGTTTAATAAGTAGAGAAGAGAATAATTGATCCTTAAAAGTCTCCCCCAACATCTGTTCCACCTGCAAGAAGAGTGGCCAGTAAGAGAAGAGCAAGAAGCAGAGGTAAATTACAACTTGCACCTTTCCCCTGTTCAGGGATTTTCATACCAATACAACTAGCTGAAATGCCTAATATGAGTTTTACAAAGATTCAAATAGAAAAATAAATTTATAAGCAACAGCCTAAAAAAAAATATCTCCTGCAATTCATTAGCAATTTGGAAACAAGGAATACCTGTCGAATATCAACTTTGGTCACATGGTCACAGTACTTGCTAAACCGTGTCCAGTAATTGTTCAAAAGACTCTTCCATTCAGTCATACCCGTAGAAATATTGTCCAACTGATGAGATGAAAATAAAGTTAACACTATGTTGGCTACTAATATATTATAGAATATACATATACAACATATATTATACATGTAATATTATAACACATTGGGCAGAAAATGTGGCAAATTTTTGGTCTTCACACTTTTCTTCCTGCTCACAGGACATAAGTACATGATACATGATACATGCATACCTACATATAGTACATATACATATATGTGTGTGTATTATACATACACACATGTTTCAGTCACTTCTGGTGAATGCATATCCCTGTGTGTATATGCAAATGGCACTGTAGACTAGTTCAGAAAACGCAGGTGCAGTCAAGTGATTACATGCAATGCAGTCTGTAGATATCAAGTGCATACCTTCAATGAGGTTGCTGAGAAGAGGTTCCAAAAGTTTATTTTCTGCCATGATCTTGCTATTTTTTGGACACTTCACCAAGTTGTTTAGGGTCATGTTTGCTTTTTCAGCTACCATTTAATCAGTAGTATTGCATTTTGTTGTAATCAAAAGTAGAATGGCACCAGGTCTGGAACCAATTTTCTCACAAAAAGATAAACAGTTCTTTGATAGCTCTAGCAACAATGACACTGCTGCAAGCCATTCCCCTGGACTTGACATGAGTCTTCCTGCTAATCAGATTGCATGTGCTTGAGAAATCAATTCCTGCAACATGAAGAAAGTTATTGTGAGCAAGCAAAAATGTTAGCAAGCATTACAACTTTCAACAATTGAAGATGAAAAGTTACCAACAAAGATGTTAGCAAGCATTACAAATCTTATGGCATTATCTCTCTTCTCTCTGTTTGTTTTGGTCATATCTTGAGATTTTACTATGAGAAACAGAAGCATGGTTTAGATAATACATAACAGCACTTTGAAAAAGTAATATAATGAGAAAGTTCTTTTGTACAACAACCTTTTCAACTTCTACTTGAGCAGGAGTGCACGAACTGATGGTGGAATCCATGTCTGCCCATTTTCAATGATGATCTTATTTCTCATCTGGCCTTGTGTCTCCTTAGAGAAGACTAGGGGTGAACACGAGTCGAGTCGAGCCCGAGTTCAGTCAGCTTGAACTCGGCTCGACTAAAGAAAACCTTGAGCTCGACTCGAGTAAGGCTCGACAAACTCGTTTGATACTCACCGTTACTTGTTTATCTCGAGCTCGACTCGATTAAGGCTCGACAAACTCGTTTGAGTAACTATATAGTCTATATTATGTCATCATGGTAGGGATTCATTTTTTTCCTTTCTTAATCTTCTACTTTTGCTAATCACGTTATGTTATGGATATGTTATATTCTTGAAGATGCTACTTTGTATCCTTTGCAAAGTGGAGCTCACCAGTCACCGGATACAGTGGTGGAAAGAATAATGACATCATGCAGGCCCCGGATTTCTTTTCAAGTTTCCAATGTAATTTCTATGTCAAGGGATACATAATCAGAATCAAAATGGAATGTTCTTGTGACATAGCCTCCTCACCAGGTGAAAAAAAGATGAAGAAACAACAAGACCAAAGCCAAATTAAAAAATTAAGTACAAAAAGTAGCAGCAGAAAACTCACTTCTGCACTAAGCAAATAAGCTCGTACTGCTGAGTGTCCAAATGGATCAATCTGCCAACCAATTCTAGGTGTCTTGCCAAACTCTTCCTTTATAAACCCATGACCTAGAGTCGCCTGTTCAATCATATCGATGTAATGGGGCGCAGCTTCGTCATGCATACACATACCACCATTTCTACAATGTCAAAAGGCAGGTCGGTGCATTAATTCCAGAACCACCATCCATAGTTGAACATCATAGGAAAAGGCGAAGCGAGAACACCTAATTGAAAACATGGTTTCAACAGATTGGAAAAATCAAATTATTCGTACATAAATTCAAGCTGTCCGGAGTCAACTAGTTCTTTCACAATTTTCTGTACCATAGGGCTCTGATTTCTCCACCATCGCTGAAAAAATGCCAGCGCCGCTCAAATAAGTCAGTTTCAAGCAATGCTTGTTGCCTAGCCTCGAACGCCTATCCGCTTCAATGTTTAGCTAAACACCTAAACAGAAGCAACAAAAGTATCCCAAACGAGGGTGAAAAGGAGACAGATACAGGGAAACTCCATTACCTACTAGCAATAATGAAGCATCACAGGGATGTCATGCGATGATTAGCTCATGTGTCTAAACTGTCATCACAAAGAAATTGAATAAGGTCACCTGTAGGCAGGCTGACAGAGAGAGAGAGACAACTACATACATGCACGCACTCATAAGCTCTTCACACAGTCGTGAATATTAGACATCAAAGCAAACAAGGGAAAAACCAACGTGTAACTAGACAAAGTTAACTTACATAAAAGAGATGAAGACTATTTTCAAACTGCCTATCCAACATTCCAGTCTTCAAGACAAACAGAATAAATAATGACGGTGCCATCAGTCAAATTAACTACATCATTTTTAGGCATAAACATTAAAGAAGGGAAAAGGTCCATTGTATACACCAGCATCCACACGCAGCATAAGCAGAAGAAAAGTGAAGTTCTTAGCAATACCACCTAAACCTACATGCATCATGCATGTGATGATAAACACTTCCCGTGAGCTATTCCACAATGAAAAATTGACAATTTATGGCTTCATGTTAAAAAATATTGTTTAATACAGAAAAAAGTATGAAAAAAAAATAAACCATAAAATCAACATCAACTTAAAATTGACAATTTATGGCTTCATGTTAAAAAATATGGTTTAATACAGAAAAAAGTACGAAAAAAATAAACCATAAAATCAACATCAACTTCCAAAAAGCATTAAAAGTAATAAGTACCTTTTGATCATCTACACTTTCAACCATGTCAAGATTAGGGACAGACGCTGCGAAAAATGGATAAATACAGTGAGACAAACTAAAAATTGTCTTCTATTATATACACAAAAAAATGTAATACACAAACATGATCCACTTAGCTTAATTGATATGAGATTAATCAAGTAAGAAGTTGACATAACGAGGAGCAATAAGCATTTACGTAGTGAAATGCTCAAATTATGAAGAGGTACAAAAGCCACGTACATAACCATACATGCTTTGACAATGGAATGACCATTTAGGAATACGATATAGTTGTTTTAGTTATCCAGTACAAAGTAACAGATGCAAATGTTTCTGTCATTAGTCGTTTCCTGATGCAATACCAAGCCTTCAATTTGCAGTGATTAGCACATTTAAACTTGGATTACACAAGCAAATGACATGAGGAACAATCTCTCTGGACGTTGTAAAGGACTATAACATGTATCAAGTTTTCAAAAGTAGCAGATGAAGCATAAATAGAGATTGCATACAAAGATCCAACAGTGACAGTAATTGTGAAAGCACAATAGTAGGAAATTACAGGAGGCTGAATAATGCAAGAAGAATTAAGATTAACGAATCTTAATCCAACTGCACTCACAATTAAACTGAAACTAACTAAAACACAAAAAAACTCAAGCAAAGATCAAACAAACAAGAAGAACAAAAGAAAACTAGCAAACAACTGGCATTTCATTCAACTGATTGATTCCCCTACAACATGATCCAACGCCCCTTTATATAGAGAAAGGGATGGACTGCAGATCTGGTCCAACAGATCAGGTCCAACAGAAACAACATCAGCAAGTTTATCAAAACGAACCATACTATTAGATCTGGATGCTAGCAGTCTTCCTATTAGCTTTCTCACGTATACCTACACCATCTGTGCATGCCTGAGTCTCCACCAACAGCAGCACAAAACAAGATCAAGGGCGTCTTCCCTTCATCCACATACTGAAGATCTTGCATGAAGGAAGAAAAGAGAACTAAGACCACATTCTGATCACATCCACATACAGCTTGCACATAGAAGAAAGTTTATATTTTCTTTACGAAAGTTGTCAAATGCCAAAAAGAGAAAACATTTCAGCTCGCTCTTTGTGACAATCTGCGTTGATGAGACAAAGTGACCTGGGCTCGTGAGAAAAGAAGAATGAAGCATGACTAACCAGGAGACATTAGGTTGCAATAGAGCGCTATCTGAACGGCTGGATTTTGTTTATCACCAGTAAGCTTCCAAAAGTTGATTCCAGCCTTCCGAAGCAGATCGATTGTTTCAGGAACACCTTCCTGCAATGGCATCCAAAAAACCAGAAGGAAAGCTCTCGCACGAAACAATACCCCCCAGAGAAGGAAAAAGAGAATCACCTGCAGACGGTCTTCTATTGCAGCAACTCCAAGAACCTCAAGAATGTGTTCCAAACCTATCAAGAATATATATAGTTAATAAATAATACAGCACAACCGAAACTTAAATGCAACAACACATGCCAACTAGAAAGAATGCACGCATAATACTCTAGGGAGACCAAAAGCATGGCCAATAGACAAGCCATTGCTAATTAGCCACATGTTGGTTCACTCATTGGAACGTTCAAGCTTGACAACAACCTCATCTATAGAGATCTAATTTGGCCCCCAGTGCCTACAAAGAGTTGGATGAACTTCACGTACATCCAAAATGCCAATGATTTATGATTAGGTAAAACAAGACATTTGACAATCATAACCTACAATAAAAACATGATTTTGAAGTACAAGATCAAACTCTCGTGCAACATGAATCGGCTTTTCCAAAACCACTGTACATCCACAAGAACTCTGATGAGTTGGGCTTTAAACTTTGACATCAGCTGCATGAATCAGAAGACACTGACAATGTAAAAAAAAAAAAAAAAACTAATGATAGAAAAGTTAAAAGCTCACGACTCTTTCAAACCCTTTCCTAAACAAACCTTAAAACAGAAATCAACAAAAATACTGCCTAGCCTTCACAAGAAAACAAATTGTGATGGGAGCATTTCATTACACTAAACATGAGTGGAATATGTTTGAGGGGTTTTATCTATTCTACGAATGGACTAGCGGTTTGGAAATAAAAAGAACAACATTTTTCAAAAACAGAGAGGGGCTGGGAGTTCCTCATATGCCCATGAAGTCAAGAAACATTACGAAAGAGATGTCAAGTGTTTACTTTTAAATAGTTTATAAATCATCAATTTAAATCATAAGCAGAAAGTGCTCGTGTTGTGCAAATGATATGCCTTTTATTTACCCTCAATACCGTATAGGCATCGGGATTCATTTCGCATCAACGTTGTTGAATCTCTAGAAGGGAAGCATTTAAATATAAAAAAAAATGAACATAAAGTAATCATCCTCAATGTCTTAGGAAATAAAAAAGAAAGAGCAGATATTGATCCAAGGATCACACGTCCATGAAAGATTATCGCATTTCAATTCCTTCGAGTTCAGCCTTCATGCCATTTATCTCTTGACAGGCACCTTTTTTGTTTTTCTTCGTTTTGCTTCTTTTTCTTCCTTTTTTTCTGCATTTGGTTTTTTGCCTCTTCATTTTTTCTTGCTTTTGATTTTCTTTTTCAGATTGACCTTCACCTTTGAGGGAATACCTCACCACCCCAAAGGCTACTTCGAAGCTCCATCGCTTTGGTGGTCAAGTGTAGTTTTGTCACATATCAACCCGTTTCACCTTGCGGGTTTTCAACATGCCAAAAGTTCGTAAGTCATTTTCTTCGCAGCATAGACATAAATCACTTATATGCCTACTCTTGACTTTCTCAGCTTTATAGGATTTTGCCAGATTTCCTCTTTTAATAATTGACAACAAAAAAAACTTAAAAGTTTCCTTTTGCTTGGGCAGGTAGTAAGAACAAAACGAAGGCATATGATTGCATGACAAGACACTTTTAAAATATTTTTAGGCACAATAAAAAAATTTCTCTTTCAAAAAAGTATTTGACATCAAATGGCATATCACCTGGAAGTAGGAACTTTCTTCTACCAAAAGAGGAGTTTTTATGAAACCAGACTGATTTGTTGGGTAGAAGAAGAACTCCATATGCTCTCCTATAGAAGTAGAGAAGATCAAACAATCCAATTCAAAAATCAAATATAAATCACCTATTCTACTCTATCCCCACCTATCTAATCACTCCTTCCTTGCACCTTATGCTATATAAATCAAGAATTCAAGCAAAAAAGATAAAACAGTTTATAAGAACATAAACACATCCTAAAAACGTAGAAGTGAACCTATATTTACGAAGTTGAACGCTTACCAACTATAAGATATAAAATTTCACTAAAAAAAAATGAAAATAGCAAAGCAAACCTTTCCACCAATGTCGTGTGAGTTTAATGACTAAAGATCCAAAATTCTAAAAAAAATGAAGACTACAAAATAATGTTGCAAATCCAACCTAATACGTCCAACTAAAAACTGGTGGCCATTTTACATATGCCAAAGAAGTTTTAGATACAAAAAAAAAAAAAAATTTGAGGGATGTTTTTATATTTAAAAACGATTTTTAATTTGGTGAAAATTATACCAGAAACACAGGACAACAGCTACAATTCCTAGTCTACTTCAAAAACGATCCTACAAATAAAAGTTCAATGTTCTCCAGTAAAAACAAATGATATTAGCACGTCAAAAAACAGTAATAAACACTCAATGGAAGAATCACACCCATACCGGGTACTCGTATCCATACCAATGTAACATAAGTATCAATGCAATATGTTATATACTACTCATTCCATTCATACGAATAACTGTACTTCTCATGAACATAGATGTGCTTCTTTTTGAAAGCACTCCTCAAAACCTGCAGCAAAAGAAATGCAGACATAAAACCGATAGCTTATTTTATGAGGCACAATTGGCTGATATGGCCTACATGCAGCTCAACTAAAGTTAAAAAAAAAGTTGTGAAATGGATCAATTTTCCTTCCTACATACTTGCAATGACCTACCAACTTTGATTTAACCTAAAGATGGTTATAACTGGCGAAAGTATGGTGAAAAGCTAGTTAAGGGAAGTAAGTTTCCATGGAGTTATTACAAATGTACTCATCCCAACTACCAAGTGAAGAAGAAGTTGGAGCGCTCTCATAATGGGTTGGTTACTGCGATGATATATGAAGGTGTCCATGATCATCCAAAGCCCCAGCCAAGCCGTCGACAGTCAGTTGGTGCTTCAAGTATTGCACAAGAAGGAAATGATAAAGCGGAAGTCTTGCCAGCATTAACTGGTAAATAGATAGTCTAGCAGATAAGTGTCTCGCTTTTAATCTAAAGTATGATCTTTATAGTTATATGACCTGATTGTACATTGCCAATGGATGCTCTAGGAAGGGCATTTAATCATTTAGAAGCGGATGGAACTCCTAGACCATCTTCTCTATCAACAAGTGATGATGAAGGTGGTGATGGGACTTCTGCTCATGGAGACAAATTGGAAGATGAGGGAAATGAAGGTGACCCAGAATCAAAGCGCAGGTGTCACACCCCGACCTTTTGACACTCAAACATTTTTTTTCTAAACATCAAACATCGAGGTGCGACTACACAACAGCTCAAAAGAGATGAACCAAGCAATTCAAAACAATGGAGCGAACTTTCATTTATATAACAACTTTGTTTCATATAAAATCACATTTATGTGTATGACAAAAATGCCTCAAACTGTATGATTGATGTCTAACAAAAACAAGACATCAATACAAATAAACCAAGACGCGCCGGCACTATATAAGGAAACAAAACTCAAAACCTCCCCAGTAGGACGTGAGTGAAGTCATCCGATCAACCTGCTGCCCCGGGCCTGCCAAAACCTAAAAAAATAAAACAACTGAAGGCTTAGCCTTCGCAGTATGGCAACAAGCCAGGAAAATACCAAACCCTTAGCATTCATATGATTCACATGCACCTCAATCACATGCATTCATTCATATACATTACATTTTCATTAACTTTAGTAAATTAACAGTTCCTGTGGGTGCAACACAGACACGTGCACACCATGGGCGGCCTACAGCTGAGAGACAACCCCTATGGTGGCCCATAACAGTATGGATCCATTTCATCCGCTGCAGCGGTAGAGCACTCATCCATTGATGTGTGAATTCCAAGGAGCGCTCACAAACTCTTCAAAATGCCTCGAGCTTCAAATCTGATAGCTCAAGGTCGACGGGACGTGCTCGGTGTACCTGCAAACATAAACAAAAGATCATATTTCTACTAGTTAGCTACGCAATCCAAACAAATACAAAACAGAATCATTGAGGCACATGTCATCGCCTCAAGAAGGTGTCGACGGGTAGTGTCGACCTACAAGCCCTCCAATAGGCCACTGCACAACTTCTTACCGTTGCCACCCAACGTCAAAACCCAATGCTTCGAGCAATCCATCCTTAACACATTTCTCATTAACTTTCCTTTAGTTGAGGCATCTTCCCAACATGCACACCCCCTTCCTACCAACAAATACCACCCACGTCGACAAAGGTGCTCCCAAAGACGGTCCTACGCTTCTCCACAACATCACTAACTCTACCATGCTTCCCTATTGCATCGAAAATCAACCTATTATGCTTAAAATATCAATAAATACATGAATCATCACTTCTCCATCATAATCCTACACTTACCCCAAAAAGCAAAATCGCTAACATGCCTCCCAAATCCTCAATTCTAAATTCTAGCATGCTTAAACGATAATTATACATGCTCCCAAGGAAAATACACAATAAAATGGGTTCAATTACGCCTTGCTCACCCTAAATCAAGAGTCTAGGCTGCTGCAATCCTTTTGGCAGCCACCTCACAAGTCCAAATGGTCCCCAAGCAGCTAAAATCCTTCAATGCCGCCACACCAAGGCCTTCTAATCACTGTTATATGGGGAAGAACACGTCCCCCAAACTGGAACCTTTGATTACCAACATGGGAGAGATGGTGTTGGAATCCAAACGTGCTGGTGAGAGGTTTTTGGGCTGCATAGAAGGAAAGGGGCATGAGCCAAGTAAGTTGGTTGACAAAGTGGAGCAGAGGCTGAAGTGATTCCAAATGCTCAAACCATACAACAAGGAAGAAAAAAGGTTCAGGTCTCGCAAGAAACCTTGGTGTCTCCAGGGCCTAATTCAAAAACTTAAAGGCATTGCAACTTTCCTAAAAATTGTTCCAAACGCTTCGTTAGTGGCCAACGTTAGCCAGATGGTAGAGAAGGCTAAGAAACGAACTCTTAACCACATGACAGTGAATGGTATTAAAAGCGACTTAGCCCACCAAAAGTGAGTGATACACTTGGGGAGGCAGGTGTGAGTATACAACAACCCCAAGATCTCACCATGGTGTGGGTTACATCCGGTCCGGAGGATAGGCTATCAATAGACGAGATGGATGTTGGCACCGTTGAGGCAAAGGCATTTCCAGAGGCTATGGATGATGACAAGGACATTGATACATGAGGAAAATGAATACAACCATTGCTTTTGCAATTGATTCCAAGCTCAATATGGAACAACTTAAGAAGTTCCAACTAAAGATCTCAGAAATACGCTTGATCTCTAACATCCATATAGCGGGACCATGGGTGCACATTATCGCATTATGGAATCAGCATGAAGTGACTCTCCAAAACAGGTATGCACATCCTCACTAGGTTGTTTTACTTTTCTCTATAGTCTCATCTGGCCTGTGTTTTGTGGCTATAGGAGTTTATATGCATACTGGTTATAAAATAAAAAAGGACTCATTTGTTATCTTATGTTGTGTACTGAACCATTGTAGTGTGCCTGTGATTTGTATGGATGATTTCAATGCTGTTCTAAACAACAGTGAAAAAACTGGTAGGGCGCCGGTTCTTTAAGCTTATATTGCACTTTCCAATTTTGTTGCCCAATCAGCCTTATATGAAATATCCTGCCCTAAGATGAAATTCACATGGACTAACAATCGTGTGGGCCATGAGAATGTCATGTCAAAGATTGACAGGTGCTACGTCTCCAAAGAATGGGTGGATGACCCATAATTGATTCTACACTTGGAAGTGCAACTGAGGACTACGTCAAACCACAACTCAATCTTGCTCTGCATCTCCAAGCATTGGTTCAGCACTTGGGGTCATACCCCATTTCAACACTTTCAGTATTGATAGGAGATGGTAGGGTATAGTGATCAAATTCTTTCAGCTTGGGTGGAGGATACCAGGGGCTGCGCCATGATCAAGCTCACACAAAAATTGGAGGCAACTATGGACAAGCTGAAGGTTTGGTGCAAAGGAGGAGCAAGTGATCTCCCCCACCAAATTATGGAGGCTATGAACAAGATCAAACTTCTTCAAGCCCAAAGCAAAAGTGGCATGCTAGAGACAATAGACGAAGAATGCATACTCAAAAGCAAATTATCCAGGCTCTTGTCATTAGAAGAATGACTATGGCGTCAAAAATCAAGAATCAAACGGATCAAGGATGGAGACATAAACACAAATTTTTTTCACGGGATTGCTAATGGGAGAAGGCGCTGAAATAAGATTGAGGCTCTCTCACAAGGGGTGGCTTACGACGGATACTCCTGATATATTTACAACTTGTATTGACTTTTTCGCCGACATGCTAGGGACCAGCCATGGCTTAGGATGCCTACCCCAAACCATCACACCGGGTCCTACTATGTTGCATGAGTAGAATGATGAGTTGTTGAAACCAGTTACTGAAGCAGAAATCAAGTGGGCGGTCATGGATGCAAAAAGGGACTCATTGCCCAGAACAGAATGGGTTTGGAAATAGCTTCTTCCAAAACAACTAGAGTGTCATGTAGGAGGCAACAGCAGGGGCTATTCGTGGGCTTTTTGACACCTGCAGATGAGTACCGCCCCATCTCCCTTTGTTCTAGCATGCTGAAATTTATCACAAGGATTATGATAAAGTGAATGCGGCCTATTCCAAATAGGATTATCTCAAAAAATCAAAGTGCTTTCCTTCTCGGGAGGTGCATTCAGGATGACTTTCTACTCAATCAAGAAATTGTCCACATCTTTGAAAGCAGCTTGTGTGAAAATTGATTTAAGTAAGGCCTATGTCAGAGTGAATTGGGAGTTCTTGAAGGCTACCTATGCCACTTAGGATTCCATGATTTGTGGGTGAAGATACTTATGACAATCATCACCACGGTTAAATATGTGATACTTAGGAAGGAATGTGGTTTGAGAATAAGAGAGGGCTTAGGCAGGGGGATCCGCTCTACCCCTACTTTTTATTACAATTATGGAAATGCTTACTCACACTATACAAGCTCAAGTAAATAACAAACAAATCAAGATCCCCTTCATGGGGCTGGGACCACTTCCCCCTTCTCCACTTTGTATACAGACGACATCATATTCTTCAAGGAAGGAAGGCTGAAGAATTTTTGAAACTTAAAAGCGTGTCTTAACGAATTCTCTAGTTGCTCGGCCCTAGCCATGAATACTGCCAAGAGCTCAATTCTTCCACTCAACTTGGACAGCTGAGTACACACTCAAATATAGCAGAAATTAGGCTTGCGTCAAGGTCAGCTTCCTTCTACGTACCTCGACATTCCCCTCCATATGAATGATGTGACAGAGGAACAATGTAGGCATTTAATTCTTCGCTCATCCCAGAACTCTTTAGAAACAAACATGCCTTTCTTTTCCAGACAGACTCAACCTAATCAAACATACTCTATCTCTGTTGTCTGGTCACTGAAACCTGGTGGTTAAACTCCCTGCTACTACCTATAAGCAACTAAGTAAAATAGCAGCCGACTTCTTATGGGGTGATATGGCAGACAACAAAAGCCATCATCATATTAAATGGTCTACTCTGTATCTCCCGAAATTAGAGGGAGGCATAGGACTCAGAGACCTCAAGGAAACCAATCTGGCCAACTTGGCTTTTTTAGTGTATCGCATGACCCAACAGTCTTCCTCTTAGGCAGACCTTGTTAAAGGTCAATACTAGGAGTGGAAAGGACTGGTTGACAGTAGTGTAAGGAGCAAAAGGGTGTCTAAAGAACGACGAAGGTCATTGTAGTCTTGGAACAGGATTAATGCAAATGTCAGTTGGAAGATAGGAAATGGTGCTATGGATTGGTGACTAGAGCGTCTGATTAATAAGATCCCAATATCCCATCACCATTTGGTACAAGACACGATCAGATGCACAGTAAAAGAAAGTATGGAGGAGAATTGGGAGTTCATCAGTGAGTTCCTTGTACACATGATGTTTTGGTATGGAGAAACAGAGATCAACGGAAATTCAATTGACATGAATTTTGGCAAAGGATTTGGAAAAAAGGCTCCAAGAGCAATGAGAACATGCACGTTTTGAAAGGGAGAAGATTCCCAAGGACCATTTGGACTATTTATTTAGGTGTTTCAGGTCATCTACCTACTGATGGGTTTGTGCAAAAGTAGGGTCTGTCACTTGTTTCTAGGTGCCTAGTCTGCAAGCAGGAGATTGAAAACATGAAACTCCTTTTTTTCAAGTGTAAGAGAGCTTGTTGTATATGGATATCCATTTTCAAAAAATTTGGGAGGACCAAGCAATGGCATAAGAGTTGCCCAAACCTGATGCAAGGGCTTATCTGGTGGCATAAGAATGACTTCAAAGACAAACTGCTTGATAAATGCTGGAAAGTCAACTTCCATATGGCAATATGGTTCATCTGGAAGACACACAATCACATCAAGAATAAGGGTGATCTACTAATTGGCAACTTGGCAGAACCGTTATGGGCACACTGCAGTGATTACTGGTGGAATTTGCAATGGAAAGAAGAGGAGTGGAGTTAGACATGGAGATAGATGAGTACTCTGCTCTGGGATTCTATAGAGCAATGGAGTTAGACATGGTGATAGATGAGTAGAAATCAGCATTAGTTTGTGGATAAAGAGTGGCAGAAGAGGAGTGGCTGGTCTCATTAGAGACATCTTTGGATGGTTCTGTTTTGGTTTGTCCTACTGGTTTGAGGATCATATTGGATGGTGGGAGACAGAGATTCTAATGGAATGCATTGGGTACTTGGTGAACATTGAGGATAACTTAGGCTGCATTTACCTTCTGGCCAATGATGGAGATTGGAATCAGCACCTACACAACAACATTGAACGTGGCACAAAAATAGTAAACAACATTTTGATGAGCAGTAGCTTTCTTAACAGGCTTACTATTTGCAAGGGATGGCTTCTTGCTGAAGCTACTAACCTTTTGTCGATAATTCCGACCAATGGATTGTATAGGAAATTGATTCACCATGACAACATGTGGGATCCATTAAAAGGAAATAATACTATGAGTTGAGGTCCTGCGCGGACACATTTTTGTTGTACGTATTACTCCATTCTGTTAGAATAAATGGACGGGGGCCTAACCCCCATGCAGTTATTGTCCAGAAATAAGGTACAAGCACGAGACATCATATTAGGAGCAAAGGGTTCTGACCGCTTGTTATCGAATCAAACAGAAACCACAATTAGTTTTGACCAAAATTCTTGATGGTAAATATATAAGTTAGAAGGTACTAAAAAAGAAAAGGTTATAGGTGATTAGGAGAAAAAAAATGTAAAGATTGGAAAGGTTACCACAAAATCGTGACTTGAACTCTTATTTGAATTGATAATGGAAACCATTGGTCAAATCTCTAAGCTCAACTATGTTATTGAACCTTGGAATTTCTTGAAGATTCACACTATAAGAATGTTGCACATATGGTAACATGCAAGTGAGAATTGCAAATCTTTGACAAAGCAACAAAGCCTTTAAGGAATATGTCACCAAAGTTCATCAATTATGAGATGAAATGATCCAATTGATATAGCCCTTACAAAAAGGATACATCTAAAAAAAAATTGTATAATTGGTTTGAGAGCTGATTTCAACAGTGTAAAGACTCCCCTTTCATATAGATCCAAAGTCCGTATTCTGAGTAGGACCATTGCTAAAATCTAAATATTGTAAAAAAATAGGTTGATTTTTTTCAAGGAATAACATGGTAGTGTGGTTGCTAATTCTCATATTCCTCACTTGGATAGATTTAGTGAGGAAAGGAATTGAAAGTTCATTTAGTTTCATTGCTAAAAAGTGGGCATATTAAGCCTAAAAATCACAATATATATACATATATACATACATACATACATACATACATATATATATATATATATATATATATATATATATATATATATATATAAAGTGGTCATATTAAGCCTAAACGTCTCTCTCTCTCTCTCTCTCTCTCTCTCTCTCTCTATATATATATATATATATATATATATATATATGTGTGTGTGTGTGTGTGTATCTGTCAAGTGATCCAAGACACTTTGCTTTTATGATTATAGTTCCAATGGTTGCTCCTCCCTATATATGTAGGGAGGAAGTATTGGAATTCTAATATAGAAGCGAAGTGTCTTGGATCACTTGACATCAGTTAATTAATGCCTTGATTCTGTGATTTTACTTGCATCCCAAATTGCTGAACATGGTTGTCAAGTAATTTTCTCGCCAAACAAATTCTGCATAGGGGCTTCTCTCCCATGGAAGATAATTCAAGAAGGCTCTAGAAGAGATGATTTTCATTATCTTGATTAATTTCTTGGATATTTCTAGACTATATAATATTATTGCATCAAGATTTAGCCACCCAAGATTGGGGAAGATGTCTCATATACCATTTCAAAAAGGAACATGTAACTAAGATTTTGTTTTTGTTTATTGCAGCGACGGAGATGCATTGGGGCTGCCCAAACCAGCCCAACAAAAAATTTCATGGGAAAATTTCAAAATTACATTGTGATGAATTAAAAATTATGTGGGACGCCTACATCATACCTGGTCTAGTAACTTGTGCCCCTCAGCCAAAAAAGCCTACGTAATGCTTCTAAATTCTTTTAAATGAAAAAAATTTTATACAAAAAACATCTGCTCCTAGAACTCGAAAACAAAACAGAGTTCCTAAAGGAAACATATAATAACATTGAAACTACAAGAGACCTCATTGTTTGTAGAAATATCGAGAAAACTTTTGAGGTAGTTTGATTTTGCTATTGGATCTTCTAAGGAGTGGTCGATTTTCTCGAGCATCTTCCAGAGTTTGGGGAATACCTCTATATACAGGTAATGATATTTTCGGCCCTCACTTCTATCTAATTGGAAAATGAATCCCATCCAAACTTTTGAAAAATATTTCTTTTTTCCAAACACTTTGTAAAATTGCTACAACATTCTTCATCTCCCCTGACGGCTTTTAACATTGACACAAATAGACAAGCCATCGCCATAGCCTACGGCAACGACACTGGTATTTGTAAGAAAGGCTTCATTAGAAGAAGCCAATGGCATTCGATGATGGGAAAGTCATCATGATAATATTTCTATCAACGATGGCTTAAGCCATCATCACATGGTAATTATACAACAAAAAGACAAAAAAGGTTGTTCCAATCTCAACTACTTCGACCTCCATGTCACAGCTGCAAACCCTGCTTCCAGCTGCCTCCATCACCATCATCTAGATTGAGAGAAAGAATGTTGCAACTAAAGATCTCGCTTCCACCTGCCTCCACTACAAAGATTTAAAGAGCGAAAGAGAGAGAGGAGTTCTGGCTGGAACATGAGCTTTCAAAGCTCTCTTGTTTGCAGCCACAAGGATCTTTGGAAGCTCGCTGGTATGTATATATATATATATATATAAAGAGAGAGAGAGAGAGAGAGAGAGAGAGAGAGACCTTATATGTCGCCTACCATTGCCAATGTGCCTATCAACACCAGTGACCGCCTATCCTCGCCTGTCCCATTCTCTGCCTACTAATGCCAAACAATGACCTATAAGTCTCTTGCTGCCTTCGCTAAAAGACAAAATGACAATTTAGTTGAGTGAAACCAAAAACTAAAAGGAAGAAAGAGAATCAAAGAGAGGCTGACATCATGTCATTAAACATAATAGAACTATTCCCCTAAATGATGTCTCGTACCAGGTACAGTGAGCTATAAGAACCTGAGACATATACAACACATGGAAACCATGTCATGTACATTTTATTAGTTATACTGAACCAGAAGACCAATTATTGGGAGTTGCCATACTTTCTTGTATTTGTACTAGAGCTAATCATGTTGTCTGGGTTATGAATCTTTGCAAACATCTATATGTCGATGTCGGCCAACTTCTGGCCATCAATAGTCTGTATTTTGATTTCCTATTAATGTATTTGGTAACATTTATTTGAACCTTTGAACATCTGACACTGATAATGCTTTTATTTAAGTTATAAAATTGAATTCATTATTTTGGTGTTCTATGTATTATCTTGTTTTAACAAGATCAATTTATTGAATGTGTTGATTTTGATTTAACAAGTTTGTTATGAATTTTGTAATAGGACTGGTATAACATACTCTTGTACTATCGAACATGAATGACTTTTGTATATAGAAAAAACAAGCAAAACCAACAACTATAATGTTCTAGTCATCAAACAATGGACAGAACAGACAAGATAGACAAAACAGATTGTACGTGATGCAAACACTAGATAGAACAGACAAAATGCACATAACATAAATCAAACATCGAACAAAACAGACAGAACAGACAAGACAAACATCAAGGAAAACAACCATTGAACATAAGGAACATGGTGTTTCGCTCATAAAGCCATCAAACAATGGACAGAGAACCCTAATAATAGTAAAGACAGGACACGGATGCCCTCTAAAGAAATGATAAGAAAGGGTCCCTGTAGTTGATGGATCCACCATAGCTCTGAGGCAGATCCAAGAAAGTGGCTTGTAATCCCAGCCTTGAGCTCTCAAGACTGCTGGCCAAATAACTAAATCGAAGCAAATTAAAAACACCACCTAATAATGAAATGTGGCATCACCTAATAAACACCACTAAAATGTGGTACCCATTTTGCTCAAGACATGGCCATACTCCCACCCAATGACAGTCAGTGAACAAAAGCGTCAAAGGATATTAGCCAAGATGCTCCTTGGATCTGATCATTGCTTGAAGGATGGTTCTCCTGAACATCTTAAGATGCCAAATGAATTGCAACAACATAACAAGAGACTGCCTTGTTAACATTAGGGACTAAAGATAGGACAGCTAGCCATGAACATGATGACAAACCTCTATGGAAAATGAGATGCTTGCACTTTCTCATCTAGGAAGGCTCTTATTTTGGAGTCTCTCACTTTTTCATCTTTCTCATATGCTAGCTGAAGTTTAACTCGAAAATCACATTCTATGATCATTCAAATGTTAACCTCATATGGCCCATGTAAGTAGTTTAAGGCTTTCAAAAAACTAATCAAATGAACAAGACTTACCCAACCATGTCCAACAATTTTCATGTAACAGTGAGCAGTATTATCTACAGGTCATCAACTAAGTCTAACTAATCATGTAGAATGCACGTTCTTGCAGCTCTGACCAACTAATTGAATTACAACAAGAGAAACTGAATATGCCCTCAACATATAGAAGAAAAAAATGATGAGATATATCTTTCAACTTAATTCTTAGCAATCTACAAAACCATAGCTGAGTGAAGGCATCTGCTTCCAAAGGCTTTTGAACCAGTAATTTGCCAACCAGCTCCTTCTCTATAACACTCAGCCTACAATAGCATGAGTTAAGATCAGAGATACATGAGATCATGAAGCTAACAAGATGACAATAAATAATTGGAACTTATAGTATCAGTTGTATCTTAGCCGTTATTCATAAAACTTCCCACAATGTGCATAGCATCATTACGAGTCATAGATACACTATATCCTTTGAAAATATTCATTGGATCAGCAAAATCCAAGAGCCAATACAAGGATCAAACATTTCCACACGTGATAAGAAAAACTTATCCCATCATAACTGCCTTATGCATACCTGGAAAAATTGGTTTGAGAATGTTAGCATCACACAGGAAAGACCAGGTGCCAACACATGTTACAATATAAAATTTCACCATCAGGAAGTAAATAATAAAAATAACTTACAGTTTTTCATTCAACACCACCAAGGAAGGGCAGCTTCTTCTTGAAGACATAGAGTCAAGCCTTGTCCATGAAGCAAAAAAAATATCAGAATCATACAATCATTATAATATTAGTATAAGGATGTTTAATATGTGAAAACCCTAAACAATCTAAATTATCCACCATATTAGACCTTCAAGCTTGGTTCCCTACCAATATGGCATTTAGTCACCCAGTAATGAATTAGTCTTGAACCTGATAAGCCACATCCCTGAACCATATAGAAAAGGACTACATCAATTTGCTACAGATTTCAATTGCATTTTTCCCTACTATACACCCTATGGCCTAAAGTTTTTTTGCATAACATAAATAGTAAAAAATCCAAAACGAAGAGAAGGACATATCTTGGAAATAAGTTATTCTTGATTCCTTGAAAATCAGCTGCAGTTTTACATCGTTGAAGAAAGGCTATGTTAACCAGAAAGATGACCCCTTTTGGTTGGAAAAACTGTTGTTAAAGATTTAGCTTTCGCAGCAAAAATTTCATGAATATAGTCTTCTTCCTTACTAAGAAGAATGGAGTTAATGTCCAATTTGCTTTGCACGTTTCTTGTTTACTTGAAAAGCAGAAAACATTGGATTCCATCCTTTAACATAATATTCCTATTCCCTCGATTAGATTCCTCCTTTGACCACCATTGGTTCACACAAAACGGTATATCTTACGATAGGAGACTAGAAAAAAATTGCTAAACCGGAATGAGGAATCTACCTATCATGGAAACGAACAACGCCAAATTGCTGGAATTGCTTCAACCATAGTTGCAACAATTGTTTGTATTTAGAAACACTTAGAGACACTTATTGTTCATTGCATATTGAAAGACAAGATTGAGAGAACGTGATTAAGAAAACAAACCATTTGGCCTTGAAATACTAAGATTGACAGAACAAATGCCGTCTAATTTGGCTTTTTTAAGTTCAACAAGATATAAAAATGGATCCAACTAATGATTTTTAATATATGAACCAGATTAAAATGAAACACTTATTGTTCCTAGCATATTGAAAGACAGGATTGAGAGAACAATATTAAGAAAACAAACCATCCAGCCTTGAAATATTAAGATTGAGAGAACATGTGAATTCTAAGTTGACTTTTTAAAGTTCAACAAGATATAAAAATTGATCCAATTAATGATTTTTAATATATGAACAAGATTAAAATGCAAACAAGCATCATTTCCTTGCTTTTTTAGAAAACATGGGCTTAATGTGCTGCATAGCCATTTTTTCATCCAATCCAAATGCTACTCCTATAAAAGAGACATATTAAGTATAATGTACAACTTATAGTAAGTTTTATCCCATAACGACGACTAGACCAAATATATTCAAATTTGTAACGTACTAGTCCATTAGGATTAGTCAAATAATCCATACCACATGAGCAATGGAACAACACATATACTTGATTGTTTTGTACAGATAAAAAATTAATTTTAAAACATAATAGTGGAGCTGTTGCATACATAGCTTTCCTTATGTACCAAAATTAGGCCTGGGCATCGAGCTGGCCCGGCCTGGACCAACACCCGAAAATGAAGTCCGGGCCCGGCTTGATATCCGACATTCGAGCCTGGGCCCAGCTTGATATCCGACATTCGAGCCTGGGCCCAGTCTAGTTAAAATAAAAAATATTTTTTAATATAAAATAAAGATTTTACATATAAAATATATTTTAATAATAAAAAATATATCATTATTAAGTAAAAATAATATTAAAAAAACAAATCAGGCCGAATCAGGCCCCATTTGGCCGACCTAGACAGATTTTTTTGGGCCCGAACCCGGGCCCGATTGGTCCCATTGCCTAGCCTTCTTAACCAAAATTTGACCATGAGTTGCAAATAAATAGCAAGACACTATCTCATCAAAGGATAAACTAATCTCTTAAAGCTATACCAAGGTCAAGACAAGAAACAACAAATTCTATTGTTTGATGCTGTTTCATATTATTTTCGAACCATCTCAAAGAATGGTTTGCTTTTGTCTACACGAAAATGTCATTGGAAAAAAACTTCACATCCTTCGTTTATATGCAAAATACCATTCCATGATGGATGCTGGATGCTAAACATGGGAGAATAAGGCTACTTTATTTACATGAAAAGCAAACAATCTTATCACTAGGAATGAGTTACGGGACATTCCAAAAGCCACAATATTGATGGCAAGGTTTGCATGAAATTTTGCACTTTCATCAGTTATTTATTTAACTATTGATTCAGAATCATGCTCATGAAATTAATATAGAAAATGCACCATTGAAGATACTAATGGATGAACTATTGGTTGAAGATGAGAATATTTCCATTTTGAAGCTCGAAGATATGAACATAAATAGTTGAAACACTTGTAGAAATGAAAAAAAATTGCCAACATTAAGCATAAAGGACATCAAGAACTATAAAACAATACCTAAGGATGTTGGATGCTACTCCGTCTGAGCACTGTGTTCATGACAGACTGTAATTGTTGCCAAAGTTCTTCATTTTATAGTTTCATTTCTGCATTTTGTTTTAACTTTTTTGTTGAATACAACATTTTTTAGGCTTTTAATATGCCTCCTTAATAATTACAGTTTCTTGTATCACTTTTGTACGTATTTAGACAACTCTACATGACCATGTAAAATTTCATACAAATCATCTAGTTTGACTCCTATTTCATAACTGCCTACACATCCATATCTTGACTCATGGCTTTTGCATATACATCAGTTCAACTAATTGTATCAATTGCCCCTATAGGCAGTTGTGCAAGATGCATTTTGAACATAGACTAGCAAAAAAATAGACAATAATATCCATGCACACAAGATATAAATAAGTAGACAATGACAAAACAAAAGCAAAACATACAATGCCATTTGCAACCTTCTTATTTACTTATTCTTTTTTTTTATGTGTTTTTATGAAAATATCCACTCGACTGACCTTTATTCCACTATTGCTTACTGTCTTATTAAATGAATTGGTTAAAATTTTGTTAGCAGTTATTAATGGTACAATGGTACATACATATAATACTGTATTTAGAAAAATACACCATCTTTCCATCTTGCATGTAGACCATAAATATGGGGAAAATATTGCATACATTCACCTATGTTCTCTCATGCAGGAAGTTGAGAGATGGGACCTATCCCATCGGTACAGGATCTGTCAATTTCTGGTGGCATTACATCAATTCCATGGTTTTGCTTTGTAAACTTGTATCCATCACTTTTTTTTCCTTGATTTTATCTTAACTATGGTTCACAATAAATCAGATGCCCCGCATGAGTGAGCTGGTGAATTCTGGATACCCAGAACCTCTTTCTCTCTCTCTCTCTCTCATATATATATATATATATATATATATATATATATATATATATATATATAATGGATATATGAGTAGACTCATGCCTAATGAACTAGGATGGAAAGGAATTTGTACTTGGTTAAAAATGTGTGGCAAATGAGGCAGTTTTTGATTTACTAGCTAATGATCCTAACAAGTTGAACCAAGTCTGACATGCGTTTAGTAAAGTTCAACTTGCTAAACTTACTTTACGAGTTCGAACAAACTCTTTGTTTACTATTCTCTGCGATTAGGGCACCTCATTATATGCATACAATGACTGAAAAGTTTTTGTGGGTGTCCGTTTGTATTGACGCTTTTGTTGGTTTGTTTTTGTTATTGAAACATATCAAAGGGGATGAACATATCATGTTATAAATTTTGCCATGGATCCTCTATTGGAGGCATGACGACTTCATTGTACCTTTCTATCAAATGGGTCTCTTTCATCAAAAGGTTAGTTTTTATGGGGCATATGTTTTTCTATTTGTCAATACAATTTCATCTCAGACTTCTATAACTCGAAGAAATGTCAAACTCAGAAAACAGTGATGTCAAAGTTGGCCTTAGTAGTTGGGGACAATTCTATCTCAAATAAGCCAAGGAGGGAGGCCATCATTGACCGCTTATTCAATGATCCAAGTATGTTCCTTTAGACTCTTCCATTATTTTAGATGTTAACATGTAGTCATTTAGGCTTACTTGATATTTGAAGATCTTGAATGCCTATCCACTAGTTTTGTCTTTTGGGTATTGGATAGACAAGTATTGTTGAAGAGTGGGCATTGACTACTGCTTAGCAATATGACATTTCTGAAAATTGAGATACAGGATGAGATTTAGTAAACCTTCTGATGAGAACATCTTTATTTCAATCTAGCCTATTACGACATCTCAAAATGGCAGCTCAAAGAAAAAAAATGAAAAAAATTATATCGTTCCACGTGCACTTACAAAAAATGAAAAGAATCTAGCTATGAGTAGGCCTTCTTGATTGATTATTTAATGCAACAAAGAACTAATAACATGCTATCCAAGCTAATAAGTTATAGTTGGTTGATAGATAGAGTCAAGGAGGTCTTACAGCTGGATAATGAAAGACCTTGCAAAGTTATTAGTGGTTGTAAGATATGCTAATTTTGCATTCACAAAGACAATGTTTTTTGTTTGCATTCAAGAATAAGATATATAAACAATGCCAAAGAAGCACATACAAAAATAAAATTGGGAGTTCACTTGAATCTGCTTTGGATGGTTTATGCTAAATTTTCAACTATAAGTTTTCTATGTGGTGCTGCGTTAGAGTTTCCTGTCCAAATATCCTAATGCAATTTATATAGTTTGGGTAGTTGTTGGAAGAAGAAGTAGAGGTTGCAATGGTACCGATTAAAGAGCCTCTAATGGAAACAAATGAACCTTAAAAAATGGAGAAGCATGATGTTGTAAATGTGGCTGATCTTGCTACAACTGGTGACTAGTGCAAATATTCAAGAAAACAAAGCTAGAAATGATGCATTTGGTCAAAGAATTGGAAATGGTGATCCATGTTTCAATGACTTTTTTTTTCCTTTTGTCACTCATGTATCTTTAAGATTTCTTTAATTGCATAATGATAATCATCTTTTCCTTTTACCTTGTCATAGTCTTTGTAGAAACACACACCAAGATGGAGAGAAAGAGAAGGAACACACAATATACGTGGAAAACCTTAAAGAGAGAAAATGCTATTCCACTTAATCAACAATTACACCATAAGTGGGATTAAATAAGAGGGAGACCCGCCTAGGGTACCGAGCCACTCTCGGTACCCGTGCCCATGGGACCGGGTCTATATCTGGACCCGGTTCCCTATACATGATATGTTAACACTCCCCTCAAGCTTGGCATACATGTCAAACATGCCAAGCTTGCTTACATTTTTCTCGAATTGAGATGTACATAAGGTTTTGGTTAGAACATCTGCAATTTGATCTTCAGACTTCATATAAGGTAGGATCAACTCCTTTGAATCTATGCGTTCCCGTATGAAGTGGCGATCAATCTCCACATGTTTAGTTCTATCATGCAGAACGAGATTATTCGCAAGGTTAATTGCAGACTTGTTGTCGCAGTACATCCTCATCTTCTCTACTGTTTCAACACCAATATCTGCTAGGAGAATCTTTAACCATAACATTTATGTAACTCTCATAGCCACAGCCCTGTATTCAGCCTCAGCACTGGATCTAGAGCAAACTTTCTGCCTTTTACTTCTCCATACAACCAGGTTACCCCCCAGAAAGATGCAGTACCCTGTGGTAGACCTCCTAGTATCAGTACATCCTGCCCAATCTGCGTCAGAGTATCCTTTAATATTACGTTGGTCTTGCTAAGTATAGAGTAATCCTTTTCCTGGGTCATTATTTAAGTACCCCAACACTCTTTCTACACTCTTCCAATGACAATCAGTAGGAGCATGCATAAACTGACTCAACACATTTACAGCATAAGTAATATCAGGGCGAGTAAGAGTAAGATAGATGAGCTTACCAACCAGCCTCTGATACTGCCCTTTTCCTTCCTCATCTAGGATGTTGGCAGTTTTGATGCTTATCTTTGTACCAGACTCCATTGGAGTTAGAAAGGGCATGCATCCAAGTTTGCCTGTCTCCTTTAGAAGATCCATAGTGTATTTCCTTTGACTCATAACCAGCCCTGTCTCTGACCAAGCAATCTCTATCCTCAGAAAGTACCTTAGTTTACCCAAATCTTTAAGATCAAATTCAGCAGCTAACCTCTCCTTCATCTTCTTTTTCTCTTCTTCATCGTCACCTGTGACTATCATATCATCAACATAAAGACTCACCAGGCCATCTCTCTGCTTAATGAACAGGGTGTGATCACCATTTCCCTGTTTGTATCCATTTGTCTTCATCACTATCCTCAGTCTTTCAAACCATGCTCTAGGAGACT
The DNA here is from genome assembly GCF_008831285.2 of Nymphaea colorata. NCBI lineage: Eukaryota > Viridiplantae > Streptophyta > Magnoliopsida > Nymphaeales > Nymphaeaceae > Nymphaea > Nymphaea colorata. The sequence continues at coordinate 8,911,646 of NC_045145.1, forward strand.
GCTTTAATCCATACAAGGCTTTCTTGCGATGACAACATTTTTCACTTTGAACATATCCAGGAGGCATACTCATGTAGACCTCTTCTTCTAGATGGCCATTCAAGAATGCGTTCTTAACATCAAGTTGATCCATGCTCCACCCCTTTTTCACGGCAAGTGCTAATATGACCCTCATAGTTTTCAGTTTGGCAACAGGGGCAAAGGTTTCAAGATAATCAATACCATATTTCTGGCTGAACTCCTTTGCAACAAGACGAGCCTTATACCTTTCCACAGTACCATCTGGTTTGTACTTCACATTGAACACCCACTTTGAACCAACTAAATGAGTCCCTTTGGGAATATCCACAACTTCCCAAGTGTCATTCCTTGCCAAGGCATTCATCTCCTCTGTCATGGCCTGTAGCCATTTAGGATCCTCTCTAGCATCTTCCACACACCTGGGAATAACAAACTTAGACAAGGATGTTATAAAACATTTGTAATTCTACTCAATTTCGCATAAGAGACAAATCTCTGAATTGGATGAGAAGTACAAGACCTGGTGCCCTTGCGCAGGGCTATAGGAAGCTCTTCATTGATTAGACTTGGGTCATCCGGGGAACTCACAGGATTGGGATTGGTTACATCAACATTTTCAATCACATCTGTCTTCTTCCTTCTGTACACCTGGCCAAACAAATGATCACGGGCTGTAGGCTGATTATCAACAAGGCCCTCGTCCATGTGACAGTCTCTATCATCTCTGACTGTATCTGCCACACTGTCACTAGCCTTGTAATCCAAGAAATCCATAAACTGAATCAACTGATTTGGGGAATACTCTTCACTACTGTGCCCTAGATACTCCCCCTGAAGAGGATTCCCATGAAAGTATGCCTCATGTTCATGGAAGGTGACGTCCCGGGAAACATAGACTTTAGAAGTGGTAGGATCAACACATTTGTATCCCTTCTGAGTGGAGGAATACCCAGGAAGACAGCCTTGATAGACTGAGGATCAAGTTTCTTGAGGGTGGGACTATGGTCATGAACAAAACAAACACACCCGAACACTCGAGGAGTAAGAGGCCAGGGATTCTGAGTTGGCCAAAGCATAGAGTACGGGGAATGACCCTGCAACACACGAGTAGGTATACAGTTGATAAGGTGGGCACTAGTGAGAAGCGCATCCCCCCAGTAGCGCTTGGGAACCTGCCGATGGAACAGAAGAGCCCAGGTAACATCAAGTAAATGGCGATTCTTTCGTTCAACCATGCCATTTTGGGGAGGTGTGTAACTATAGGACGTTTCATGAACAATAATACCCTTGCTCTTCAAGAAATCATCTAGGGATTGAAAGACATACTCTCTAGCATTATCGGTGCGAAAAGCTTGGACAGACGTCTGAAACTGAGTCTCCACAAAGGCCACAAAATTTTTGACAATAACGGGAACTTCACTACGTTCTTTCAACAGATACACGAACGTACAATGGGAGTAATCATCAATAGGAGTCATAAAGTAATGAAAACCACGACAAGTGGGTACTCCCAAAGGACCCCAAACATCAGAGTGAACCAAAGCAAATGGATGAGTGGTTTTATTGAATGAAATAGGGTACGAGACCCTAACATGTTTAGCCAACTGACACACTTCACAGGTGAAGGAGTCCATGGAAACAGAATGAAACAAACTAGGAAACAACTTCTTAATCAACAGAAACGAAAGATGACCAAGCCGCTCGTGCCATCGCATAATAGTAGATCTGTCTTCCATGCCTTACAACTGTCCACTAGTGGCTGAAATAAGAGCAGACGCAACCTGCACAGGCAGTCTGTAGAGTCCATCAATAGCCGAACCAATCCCAATCTTCTGCCCCGTCACTAAGTCCTGCAGAAAATACCGATCAGCAGAAAAGATCAGATTACAGTTGAGTTCTTTAGTAATACTGCTGACAGATAACAAATTCACAGGAATATTGAGAACATGAAGAGCATTATGAAGACAATATTTATTTAACAAGGACAAACTCCCTTTTCCAGCCACAGAGATAGAAGAACCATCAGCCATAGACACACGTTGCTGCCCAGAAGACAATTTGTATTCTTGAAACATCTTAGGGTCCCCTGTCATATGATGCGTAGCGCCACTGTCAACAATCCAATCACCATGTGAGGAATTACCTTGGTCACTAGTGGCCATGAGAGCTTGGGCTAACTTAGCCCCCTCAGACGTGGAAGCATCCTCCTCAGTAGTAGACAGTCGGCTGATATACGCTTGCAGTTCTTTGATTTGATCGGAGGAAAGCTTAGATTTGGCAACATTTAAAGGACTACTCTGACTAGGCTCAGGCACAGAAGGACTCCGGCAGCTAGAAGGAGGACGACCCCGGACAAGCCGCCTCTCAGGATGAAGATCCCAACAAAAATCAACAGAATGTCCCGATTTCTTGCAATGGCTACACCGCCGAGCAGGACGCTGTCCAATCCCAGAAGCACGACTAACAATGGCTGAAGGTGAACTCCCCTGACTAGTGTCAATATGCATCACCTGGCGACGCTGTTCCTCAGATTCCACACGGGCATACACCTCTTCAATGCCGGGGACCTCGTCACAATTGGGAATTTGGCTCCTAATGGATTCAAATTCATCGCGTAAGCCTCCAAGGAAAACAAACGTCTGATCCATCCATTCTTTGTCCCAGTACAAGGCATGATCAGACCCATAGTGCCAGTCATCATTCACATGGTAGTCAAGTTCCTCCCACTTAGTCTTCAGGGCTACAAAGAAAGCGGCTACAGACAAGTCACCCTGTTTAAGAGAGTATATGCAACGTTTGATTTGGTACGTACGCAATACTCTCTTCTTACGGCCATACATCCGTGCAAGCACAGTCCACATGTCGTAGGCAGTCGATTTACGCAAGATCAAAGGCTAAATATCTGCGGAAACAGAACTAATAATCCATACTTTAACCTGACTATCTTCCAACGCCCAAGTAGCCCATCGCAGATCGGTTTTAGAAGGTGCAGGCTTCTCCCCAGTAATGTAGGACAGGCGACCACGACTGGTTATCCCAATTTCTAGGGCAGCCGACCAAGAGAGATAGTTATCCTTGTTCAGCCGGATGTAGGTGACTTGAACAGGCAAGATCTCACTCTTGGTATTGCTGCCCGAGTCTAGGGCATCATCGATCTTGAGGGACATCTCCTCGGTCATCACAATCACCAAGGAGAAGGAATACCCAGCACCAGAGACGACAAACAAGAGGCAGCAGTGCTAGACGACGGCAGCGGTGCTGGTTAGAGAGACGGCGGTGGGCAGCGGTGGCGCTGAAGAGGGTGACGACGCTGGACTGTGGCGGTGCTGGAGGGCGGCAGTGCAGCAGAGAGCGACGGCGCTGGATGGCGGCGCACTGGATGGCGATAGCGCTGGACGGCGGCGATGCAGCTGGCAGCGGTGGCGAAAAACGGCGGAAAAAGCAGCGGTGGAAAAACGACGGAAACACGACTAGCACACCAACGATCTCTCACGCGTTGGCTCTGATACCATGTAGAAACACACACCAAGATGGAGAGAAAGAGAAGGAACACACAATATACGTGGAAAACCTCAAAGAGAGGTGAAAAACCACGGAGAAGCTCTAACCTAGGGGCACAACCGCAACCCTAGGGGAGAGAAAATGTTATTCCACTTAATCAGCAATTACACCATAAGTGGGATTAAATAAGAGGGAGACCCGCCTAGGGTACCGAGCCACTCTCGATACCCATGCCCATGGGACCGGGTCTATATCCAGACCCAGTTCCCTATACATGGTATGTTAACCATCTTAAAAACATGGTCAAGAAACTTTGCATAATTTGTTTGTTAAGTGTATGTCAACTAAGAGATGTTCTATGTACTGCGGTCCTCTTTTCAAATATATGAATAAACATGCATTGCATTTTGGAAGTATATTATTTGGCATTTTCAAATGCAAAAAAAAGTATGCCTCCTATATAATTAGCATTAAATTTTGTTAGAGAAATGGAAGAGAGATGAAGCAATAATGAAATCACCACTAAAAGTGCTTATTTAGTCGCTGAGCCTTTGTCCCAGTTCTCCGCTGTTCCTTTCGACTCCTTCCAATCTCCCAGCGATCGCCAGACGGTCTGCCTCTGCCTGCCGACGCAGCGCGTCCACGGCGGCTAGTGCTTCCTTGGTTGTCATCGGCTCTGATACCAGATGTTAGCCGTCGGCTAACTGAGCTGCGATAAAAGGGGTAAAGACACACACACACTTAACCTAATTCTCCTTGGAATTAGGGCCAAACTCTCTCAATGCGAGAGAGGAACCTTTTCATTCAAAAAACATAGACCTCTAAACAGTATTAGTTCCCTTTTATACGTGGGAACTATGGATCTCCTGTCTCTAAGACCTGACCCACTTATTCTTGTATCCTATACTAACACATCATCTCAGGAGGTCAATTTTCTAGTGTAATTGGATGCACTTGAATTACTTTGAAAGTGTTGACCAGCAGATGGAAAAAGTTGCCTATGTTTTCTCAGATGCACATAAGAATGGTCTAGGTTGTGTTGTTTATTTGTATTGCTAAATGGCCACCATTTTATGGGTTTAGTGGTTGTCTACTATGAGTGTCTCCTCCACCAGTTGATGTGAAGACATGACAGTCTTCATGAGGACCTAATAAAGGAAGAATTTCATTAACGAGGTGAAGTGATGATTTTATTGAAGGGGTTCTGCTTTATACCAGGTCTTCGTTTGCCTGTCAGTTATTAGTTATCACCTGCCTGTTAACTTTGTGCAAAAATGGCTTCTAAATTTCTAATGGAAATATGGAAGCTATAGAGTTAGTCTTGTTGGCTATCTAAGGAATGACTGTTAGGAAATGAAGTCTAGCTTCTTTCTGTTTTTGGAAAAATGAGTATTTGTGCTTCTCAGAAAGAAAAAGCAGCAAAAAAGAAAAGGGTTGAAGGAAGCGTCATAAAACAAAATCCTTCTTGTTTGCCTATCTGTGAGCTCCTGTTTGCATTGTTGTCAAACTAGTTGAAGAGTCGAGTTAAGCAGTGGTCTTGGAATATTTTATGTCCTGGTTTGTTAGATGATTGATGGTAGTTATTCTTTATGCCTATTTTACTTGCTCTTTGCAGTGGTCTTGGAATATTTTTATGTCCTGGTTTGTTAGATGATTGATGGTAGTTATTCTTTATGCCTATTTTACTTGCTCTTTGCCTACAAAGTTTCTTGGATTTGGTTGGACAATTGGACTTCTCTGCTGTTTTTTTTCCATTCATCAAAATCGAACATTTTGTTATAGAACAGTATAATCAATATGTCCTGAATGTTTCTTGATTATAATCTGTTCTTCATAATTTCTTTACCTTTGTGGCAGAGTAATGCAGATTTGCTTTTTGGAGGAATCACAATTGTATGTGGGATATTTGGAACATTAGCTGGAGGCTACATTCTGGATCACATAAATTCTACCATCCGCAATTCATTTAAGGTAGTCTCAGTTTTAATTAAACTCTCACATGGTCTGCATATTGTTCCTCTGTGAGCAGATCTGCAAGGTTTTCATCGAAAGGTTAGTATTTGAACATGAATGGTGAAGATTTAGGGTTTTGTTGTTTTTCTGGATTCGGTGGTCGACTTTTGGTGTTGCGAACCCTTTGCTTGGCATGGCGAGAATTATCAGAAGATGAATATAGAGAATGGTCTGTGTTGTTTAAAGAGGCTAATGCTTCTCTAGTTGACAGGGAGGTGAGCTGTTTAGTTTTGAGATCTTGATTTTTCTCTACTTTCTGGTTTCTGTTCAAATGATTCTTTCTGACTGAACTCTGGCTTTGGTGAAATGTTTGAGTCGTATAATGAAGATGTAAAGTTTGTCAATGCATGCAAATCGTTCCCTTTAGTGGAGAAGTGCTGAAGTTTGCCAACGTTTGGAACACAATCTTGAGGTTCTTGGAGTTGCTGCAATAGAAGACCGTTTGCACGTGATTCTCTTTTTCCTTCTCTGGGGGTATTGTTTCATGCGAGAGCTTTCCTTCTAGTTTGACTTAAGTAGACTGTCTTCGTTTTCTTTTGGATGTCATTGCAGGAAGGTGTTCCTGAAACAATCGATCTGCTTTGGAAGGCTGGAATCAACTTTTGGATGCTTACTGGTGATAAACAAAATACAACCATTCAGATAGCGCTCTTTTGCAACCTAATTTCTCCTGGTTAGTCATGCTTCATTCTTCTTTTCTCATGAGCCCAGGCCACTTTGTCTCATCAAGGCAGATTGTCACAAAGATCTGAAATGTTTTCTCTTTTTGGCATTTGACTAGTGATCAAGTGTCGGTAAGGGTTTAACAGGAAAATATCCTTAGAGAGAAACCATAATGCCTTATAAAATATTGGCAGGTAGCAAAATAAGAGTTGAGAGATGGGCTTGGGGCTTGTGTAGTTGTTCCTCTGGGTTAATAATCAAGAGTACTGGGCAGGCATATAGGTGATTTATGTCTATGCCGCGAAGATAACGACTTATGAACCTTTGTCTTGTCGAAAACCCACAAGGTGAAGCGGGTTGGATACGCGACAAAGCTACACATAACCACCAAAGCGGTGGAGCTTCGTAGTAGCCTTTGGGGTGGTGAGGTATTCCCTCAAAAGTGAAGGTCGGCCTAAAAAAGGAAATGAAAGGCAAGAAAAAATGAAAAGGCAAAAAGCCAGATGCAGAAAAAAAAAGAAGCAAAACCAGAAAAACAAAAAAGGTGCCTGCCAAGAGATAAATGGCATGAAGGCTGAACTCAAAGGAATTGAAATGAAACAATCTTTCATGGATGTGCGATCCTTGGGTCAATATCTGCTCTTATTTTTTAATTTCCTAAGACGTTGAGGATGATTACTTTGTGTTCATTATTTGAAAATTTAAAGGCTTCCCTTCTAGAGATTCAACAACATTGATGCGAAATGAATCCCGATGCTTGTACGGTATTGAGGATAAATAAAAGGCATATCATTTGCACAATACGAGCACGTTCTGCTTATGATTTAAATTGATGATTGAAAACTATTTAAAAGTAAACACTTGACATCTCTTGTAATGTTTCCTGACTTCATGGGCATATGAGGAACTCCCAGCCCCTCTCTGTTTTTGAAAAATGTTGTCCTTTTTATTACCAAACCGCTAGTCCATTCATAGAATAGACGAAACCCCTCAAACATATTCCACTCATGCTGAGTGTAATGAATTTTCCATCTTCCCCTTTCCATGTTCCCATCACAATTTGTTTTCTTGTGAAGGCTAGGCAGTATTTTTGTTGATTTCTCTTTTAAGGTTTGCTTAGGAAGGGGTTTGAAAGAGTTGTTAGCTTTTAACTCTTTTATCATTGGTGTCTTTTTTTTTTTTTTACATTGTCAGTGTCTTGTGGATGTACAGTGGTTTTGGAAAAGCCGATTCATGTTGCACGAGAGTTTGATCTTGTACTTCAAAATCAAGTTTTTATTTGAGTTCCCAACAAAGTTGTGGCATCCAATTTGATTTGAGTGAGTTTACATAAATTTTTGGCTGAAACAGAAACTAATGCTGGCTGCAAAGTTTGCGCAAAGACAGGAAAATCCCGTCATTGTTTGTTTGTGTTTTTTGTTTGTTAGCTTGTCATAATTGGTCGGAAGCCAAGTGTTATGCATGTACATTGCACGAGAGCTCGATACCACACCCTCTACACCGGAAATCTCCTACAATTGCAAAGATTGCTGCAGAATTCTATTCCAAAACTGTGGATGTTTGGGTGACTTTAACATTTGATGATTGATTTGTTTTGCTTCCCAAGACTTATCCCTTGGGTTTAGTTTATTTTATTGTAGGAAATCTGATGCAAAGTTGATGTCGAAAACAGAGAATTTTTGCTAGAGAAGTTTACATATATGTGCAGAAATTAGATTGCTTGCAGAAACCAAACAAGTTTCAATTGGTCTATCTTTTACCTGAATTGAGTTAGGATTTTGGTGTGATATGACAGCTTAAGTCAGAGTCGTGTAGGCTTCTTTCACAGTCTTTCAAATTTGTTTATATTTAGGTCCAGTTAATTTAGAGAACATAGATTTCAAGTAAGGATTTTGGTTATTTTCTGTTTCATGTGTATCGTTTTAAAGTGTTTATTAGTTGAGCTTAGAGTTCTTCCCCGTGAGTGGGTCTAAGCTTTAGGTTTATGCCCTTGTTTTTCTTTGTTCTCTTTGTTTTCAAGTTGGTCATTGCAGCCGCAGGCACTTTTGGAGAAATGTAAGGTTCGATGCATTCAGTGGAGGAGTTGGAGCACAAGTCAAAGAACTAAATTGACATAGAGCTGCCCTTTCAAGCAACCACACTTTAGGAATTGTTTATTTTTCAACTTCTGTAATTAAACTAGTAGCATCACTTTTGAAGAACCTTTTGAGTCTTTGACTTGTTTCTATTTGAGGTAGTAAATGTGCATTTTTTGGTCTATCTTAATATCCATTTGTTCCCTGTGTTCGATCTGGAGTTCCCACTTATTGGACTCTTATTTTCCTCAAACTGTAGAAAACTGCTAGTTCCACCACTGATTTTGCAGAGGTTAGGGACCGACTTTTGTATGGTTTTTGGGTCAAAGTTGGGTTGAACTTGACACTCTAAAAATTTCAGAATTTTTGGACCGAAGTTATAAAATTCTTACTAAACTGTTTCCGCTAACTTGGTGCAGGAACTCAGAATTTCTGAAATTTACATGACTTTTTCCAAATTTTACCTTTCGCTAACTTTCTGCTCGGTTCTTTTGTCATCTTTGCATTGAAATACAGGCAGCTAAGCCACAATCGTTCTTGGATAGTTTTGAACACTGCTAGAGAATTTTGAACTACCTGGAATGGTTGAGGAGAAATGTAAGGGTTGGGGCTTGACATAAAACTGACGGGCATATCTGATGCAGCATAAGGAGGCAGTAGATACTTATGAGGCTCTATAAAATGTAAAATCTTATGTTCAGCCTTAATGGATCTAAGATCATTTTCTATATTTCCTTCATTTTGCATCTTATATGTTTTCCATGAATAGGGCCTTGCCTTATCTCCTCTCTGTTCTTTTCCGGTGCTTGTCTCCATGTATCTTCTACTGACATTTTTTGTGGATGGTACCACTAATAGAATTTTATTGTGGAGACTGGCAGATGAGCTCTTCTCTCCTGTTTCTTCTGTCACCTCTCTGAACCTCTCGCAGCATGTTAGCACCAAGACAGCCAGCCTCTTCCCAACGCCATCCCATCCGCCAACGTAGAGACTGAGAGGAATGAGTGCCCGCAGCCACACTTCGCCCCCACATTAAATGCAGAGTGGCACATGAGCACGCCTCCACCCCCCTCCTCTTCTCCCTCTTTGTATGTGTCTTTGCCTTTTGTTGGAAGGGAATGATTGTATGCATGATTGTATGTCAGGTGGGGGAGGGGAAAAAAATATTTCTATCCTTGCTTCAATAAACTGTTACGCAGTTTTCTTTTTCCCGCCGAGTTCCAAGGAAGGAAAGCACTTTCTCTTTCTCTCTTGATCGTAGTGAGGCTGGATCCTTGATGGTGCTGATGACAGAGGAGGATGCAGACTGCGTGCGTGGGTTGCTGCAGTTCATCCTTCGATATTGCGAGCAACAACTCTTATCCATCATTCTCCCGCTGGACCTGATTTTCCACTTGCCTCGGGTGGTAGAGCAAGACTGTAAGTTTCCTCCCTTCTCCATTCACTCATTCTGTCGATTTTAAGGAGATACAATGATAAGGATTAAGAAACCTCAAGCTTGCATTTTTATTGGTCATCAAATCTAGGATCTGATGAGGTCTCAAAATGGTTTGTTATTCAACAATAGACACATTCCTCCTACTAGTAGTGACAATTAGAAGTCAACCTTGAGGAAGCCAATGTCTTCTCAACCTGTCTAATCAAACCCGTTCCTTCAAGAATAACTGAATATGTCCCGGCTGGCCGAGTGGTTGACCTTCCTCTACTCTGCGTTGCTACGGATGAGAGAAAGAAAAGAGGCAAGCAATCCACCTAAAGTTCCACCTATCTTGGTGGAACCTTATTGCTGGAAGCAAAGTTCCATATCGATGGGAAAAGTTCCATATTGGGTGATATTTGACAGAGGGAAATTCTTTCATGTTTTTGATGGACGTTTAGAAAATGAATCATGCAGGAAGTGGTGTTTGAAGCATGCAAAAGTTGCAAGGAGATGGTGTTGAAGGAGTCCTTGCATATGTACATGGTTATGTGGCCGGTTCTCCATTGGAGTGTTCCAGTATATTTATTTTCTCTATAAGCTTTCTTTTTTATTCTGTTTTGTTATGGATATATGTTGATACATCAATTTAGTTGATTCTTGGTTTTGCTGTTCAATTTGATAGAAGCATTTCCAAGAATTGGTTGTTTGAGACTGAAACACAGAGGGATCGGTCTCTCACTCTGAAAGGACCATGATTAGATGTGGACCCATGAAGATGACAGAAGGCAAAATAGAAATGCAAGCACATGCACGTCTTATTTCTTTCCTGCTTCTCTCACATTTTACTCTTCAAATATGATGAATGTTGTCTGTTTTCAGTTGCTTACCATTTGTAGTTTCCAATGATGATGAAATTAGCACAATTGGTATAGGCTTTTAAATGGAGGTAAACATCAAATGACATAGAAATGATCACTTTTGCATGATTTTGGTTCTTCTCCATTTATGATTTTATAGCTATTTCGGAATATTCGTGTGCATAATTAATCCATAGGGAATAGAAAAACTGTTAAGTGTCAATGGAAGGTAGAAATGTACTTGGAACTCTCTCTCACTCTCTCTCCCCCCCCCTTTATGTACATATCTATGTATATGTACGATGGTTATTCTGGGTAGATATTTAATTTTTACTAAGCAAAAGCTTCTTTGACGAAAAGGAGAATCACAAACGAGTAACGTTCAAATATCTCCTTATATTACTGTACCATAAAAATGTTCAAGTGGATGAAGAGTTTGCCTTTTTATATACAAAGATCTTTGTCAGTTGACAAAAATAGTGAAGTGGTATTTTATATGTTGTTTGTGCCATTACATCTAATTGCTGGAGTTTCTCAGTCATCACACACACATCAAAATGGGAATCAGAAATATTTTTCCCATTCCTTTTTCCAGGAAATATATTTCCAGAAATATATTTTCAATTCCATATTTTCAGGCCATCAAACATCCCCTTAATGTCTCTTAATACTCATATACTTTACATAGGAAGAGAGAGACCTGCATGAATTCAAGACTTCAAGTCATCCAATTAATCACATTTCTGAAAAGATAAACATCTTTTAATGCAATTTGCACCCTTTGTAGGTTGAGTAAGTGAGAGAGAGAGAGAGAGCAGTTTAATTAGCTTGTTGTCTAATTAATTTCTTTGGAACTTAAATTTATTTAGCATGTTAATTTATCTTGAAATATTCATGCACAATGCAAATCTGCATGGAGTTGAATCTTTTTTAATTTCCCCATAAGTAAGAGTTATGTTGGGGGCACCTTGTTATTGTTATACATACATACATACATACATACATACATATGTATGTATGTATGCATAATATTCTGGGTGTGTGTACGGCCATGTCCTTGCACCCTTTTTTTTTTAAATGCCCCATACCCGTGTGTGACTACTCTCACCTAACCCACACCCAAGTTTTTTGAAAACTGTACTTAAACCCTACACTTGTGTGACATGCCTATCTATGAAATTGAAGGTAATTTATTATGTCTTTAAAGTGTAAAGTATAAAATTTAATAAAAGAAAATGAAGATCAAAACATCCAAGCCAATATCTTCGTATGGCTCAAAGGTGCAAAATTAGATATTCAATGTATTTTAATTTAAAAAAAATCACAATCTTAATTTTTTATGCTAAACATATTAAATTCAAAAAATATGAAAAATTCAGAAAAAGATAAAACATGAATTGCATAAACATAATGTAATAACAAGCTTATGCTACCTGCAACTTGCACATTTTCATTTTAAATCATTGAAATTGACCACTTCAATTGCTCTCAATGCTTAAGTGGGTATCAAAATAAATAAGTTTGTATTCTATATGCTTATTCCTTGGAGACTTGAAACCATTTAACAGTCTTAAAATTACAATTATTTGGTTTGGAGGATAGACATAGTGATAGTCTCTTATAATGAAAGCCCTAATTTTGTAACATAATTTTTTTTTTAACTTTCTGTAGAAGTTTTTTCATTACAAACTTAATGCTTAATATTTAGGCTTAATGAATTTATATAAAGTTCAAAATAATGTTGTCACTTTTTTGTGAAGTTGTTTGGATCATCCTGACTTATGGATCCTGTGTTACATCTTGTACACTTTTTTTTAATTGTATGAACAACTTTGTGTTAACTTTGAATGCCAAATTAGTGGATATCTCATATGAGAAACTATCATATCATGCAATGTGGGTATATACGGCTTAATGATTATGATCTGTTGATAAGTAGTGAATTGTGCTAGCCCTTAGGCTGACACCCAAAATTTTCCCCAAAAAAATAATTTCTACCTGAGGAAAACCTCACCCTTAAAAACCTAAGAATGGTATTTCTTGCTATGTTTCAGAGACATCACCATGTGCATGTATATGATATAGAGTTAAATTTGATCATATTCTGTAAATCTCAATTTGAAATACATATGTTCTAGATTCACAAATTATTTCAGGGCACTAAAGTAGGAAGAAGGTTTGGCTGTGTGATTGTCTCTAATGATTTGCTGTTCGAGGAGCAAGTAGTATACATATTACATGTTCCTGCTTGTGCAGGCTCCTGTGAACTATGTGTGCCGTCATTGTGTCAAACCCAGTTTGAGACCACTCTCGATGGCCACTTATTTCTTGCTCCTCCAAGTAATTAAATTGTCTCCTACAAAGATGCAATACCTAGTTTTATATCTCTTGTCATTAATCAATCCAACATAATGTTAGCCACCGCTAATAGGTACAACCCCTTACAAGAGAACCTTGAGGAACACGCGCACATGTCGACCCTAATTCTAGATTAGTGTGAAACACCCACTATTCTTTGCTATAATCCCCTTTTTTCCTTGTCCACCCCATTTATGGTTGTTATCGAGTTCGTCCAATAGACCCGACCCGTGATCCCATACCCGATCTCCAACACATAATCTGCATTCGTGTAAGCTATGATGTTAAGAGGGTCGCATTTTTTAAATAAGAGTCCTTTGCCAGGAGATGACTTGAAGTACTTGGGAATCATCATGGATATTTCCCAATGAATTTTCTATGGTTTCTCCATAAACTGACTCAACTTTCCCATAGTTAGAGAGATGTATGGTTGAATAACTGTAACCTATAGGAGTTTGCCAATAAGTGACCGATATGACTTACTATCTATCAGTTCTGAATCATCTTCATACAATTGGAGATACAAATTCATAGGAATGTTTGCAAGTTTGGTGCCAAGCATCCCGGTCTCCTTGAACTAATCAAGAAGATATTCCTGTTAAAATATTAATCCTTCACCAGCACGTTGAAGAGGAGTCTCTTAGGATTCCACCTCCTTGTAGAATGTGTTAAGATATTTAATGTCCTTGTAACATGTGAAGAGTCTCCTAGGATTCTATGTTGTAGTTAATATCCTTGTTATATGTGAAGTCTCATAGGATTCTATGTTGTAGTTAATATCCTTGTAATATGTGAAGTCTCTTAGGTTTCTATGATGTAATTAATGTCCTTGGAGCTTGTGAAATCTCCTATGATTCTACGATTGGAGACTCTTAGAATTCTGGAAATGGGATTATAAATAGAGGCCGTGTAAACTATTTTGGCTACGGCTTCTTCTCCTCAGTTTCTTCTTGTTTTCATTCTCTCTCTCTCTCTCTCTCTATCTCTATCTTCCTGCGTGAGTACTGTTTTCTGGTTACAGATATTGGTGCTAGATTTCTATCAAGGTATCAGAGCGCCAGGTTACGTTATCTCTACCAAACGAAATGCCCAAATAGGTCTGATCTGGTTAGAACTCTTTTCTCATCTTGTCTCTATCCTGAATTTACTTTTCTCTTGCGCAATTCTTGTTCCTTTTTCTTCTTGCTTACCTAAGGACACATCTTGTTATATCGTGTCTTCTTTCTCTCTCATCTTCTACCTATATACAATTCCTTTCTGCTGTCATGGAAAATCTTTCGCATTCTGGCATGTCCTCAAGTTTTCTTACTCACCTTATTACCGAAAAACTCAACCATGAGAATTATCTAACCTGGAAAAGGCAAATCATGCCTTTCATAAGAAGTCAAGGCCTCTTTGGACATATCGATGGTTCAACAAAGGCTCCACCAATATCCGTTTTACAGGAAATAAAAAATGAGGCAGGAGAAGTTATTGCTGTTCATGAAGACAGCAATCTTGAACATGCTATGTGGATGAGACGTGACCAAAGTCTGGTTGCGTATATTTTGTCCATTTTATCTCAGCAAGTGTTACTTTCAGTTTCTGATGATTGTACTGCAGAAGAATTATGGGAAACCCTTGCTGATACCTTTTCCCAAATATCAGAAGCTCGAATTATGTACTTAAAGAAAGAATTTTAGAATTTGAGCAAAGGTTCAACGTCTATCATGAATTATTTGGGGCGTATTAAGGCCGTCGCAGACCAACTTGCTGCCTCAGGGAATAACATTTCTGATAAGGAAAATGTTCAGTAAACCTTGAATGGACTTGGGCATGATTATCGTGCTTTTATTACAGCTCTTGAGGTCCTTCCTGTTCTGCCTTCCTTCAACGAACTACAAGGTAAACTTCTCCAACACGAAATGAATATGAAAAGAGTCATTGAAAGGACTGATCAAGGGAACTCCCAAAATGTGATGGCTATGAACGTAAAGTTTGGTAAGAGCCATGGGAACTCCAACCATGGTGGTCGTGACATTCTACCAACACCACATAACCAAGGTATGTCTCCTTTGGATACTTCAAGAAAAATACCAATTTGTTTTCAGTGTAACAAGAAAGGGCACATGAAGGCATAGTGTTGGTTTAATCCTCAAAATAAAAACAAAGGGGTAAGATATGATTATAAACAAGGAAGACAAAGTTCTAAATCCACCGCTGAAGATATGCAACAGCTATTGATGACCGCATTCTCAAAGATGACTATAAAGCAAAATGAGTAGGGAAAATGGTTCTTGGATTCAGGTGCAGCTACCCATGTGACAGGAAATACAGGTAAATTGACTAACTTATCCCCTCATTACGGTAGAAGTTGCATTATAACAGGTGATGGAAAATCTCATCCCATTACACATATTGGAAATGCACATATTCCATTGTCATCCTCGTCTCTATCACTGTCTAATGTTGTTCTTGCTCCCAATATAAAAAAGAACATCATATCCATTTCTAAACTCATTGATGATACAAGCTCTTCTGTTGAATTCACACCTTCTTCTATCTATGTCAAGGACCTCCAAACGAAGAAAATGTTCGCTAGAGGGGAGTGTCAAGGGAATATGTACGTCCTCAAGGAATGTCTACCCAAGGATTCATCCACTTTTGATATAGGATTGAAGACATTTTTTCTTTCTCATAATGCGTCATCAGTGCCAAGTTCTTGCCATTTTCAATCAAAAGTAAAGGGCCCTAACCAATTTTTAGAGTCTGATTTGTGGCATAGTCGGCTAGGACACTGTGGTCGACATTTCATTGAAAAACTTGTCACAGATAATCTCATTCAAAAAATGTTCAAGTTGTGGACTTTGTAAGAGTCATGTTTTACCTTTCCATAATATAAATCAAAGGGCTTTTAAACCTTTTGAAACTATTTTTTCTGATGTATGGGGGCCAGCCCCTATTGATTCCATGTCTAGGTCAAGATATTATGTCTTATTCATTGACTCTTACTTACGTTTCACCTGGATTTACTTCGTGAAACACAAATCAGAAGTACCCCACATATTTCGAAACTTTTATGCCATGATTCAAACTAAATTTTCATCCAATGTGGTGCATTTTCAATGTGATGGACGGGGAGAATATTCTTCGCTTGATTTTATTGAATTTCTACGTGAAAAAGGGATAACTAGAGAAATTTCCTGCCCTTACACACCACAACAAAATGGTGTAGTTGAGCGGAAACATCGACATATAGTTGAAAGCGCCATAAGCATGATCCATGATACTAATGTGCCCATTTCCTTGTGGTCCATACTGCTGTATACATAATAAATTGTTTGCCTATGACACTCTTGATGTCTAAATCGCCATATTTTACACTCTTAGGCAAACAACCTGATTACAAGAACTTCAAGGTTTTTGGTTGTGTATGCTATGTTCACGTTGATGCTGCCTTGGGGAACAAGTTTCAAGACAAAGCTATTTAATGTAGATTCGTTGGATATGCTGATGAATATAAAGGTTTTCGATGCTATGATCCAACAACTAAACATATCAAAACTTCAAGAAATGTCATTTTTGATGAACATAGTTTTGATAATACAAATGAAATGCCTATGACCATTGAATCTTATGATCCTTGGACCAGTACACAGTTATTCAATGCAGATCCTGTTATAGAAAATGATGTGCCTCAAAATGAAGATCCAGAAAGAGCAATACAACCGTCGGATATGGCTCAAAGTGAAAATCAAGAAGATCCAACACAGTCATCAAGTCATCACGAAAGCAATAATGAAGAATAGAGCAACGATGCACATCGGTATTCGGGTCTTATCTACAGTCGACGACTAAGGGACAGAGATGCTCACAGTGAAGAAGACAACATGCCCCACCTTAGAAGATCCCAACGCATTCGTCATCCCACTCACAGGTGGGTTAGCTATGATTCTTTATCACTTGATTTTCAGTTATTCATGGCAAAAATTGGCAAGGAAGAAGAACCTACTTCATTTGATCAAGCATCAAAATCACATCATTGGAGAAAGGCAATGAAAGAAGAAATGGATGCCTTGTATGAATGTGGAACATGGGAGATTGTTTCGAGGCCACACGAAAAGAACGTAGTGGGCTCCAAATGGGTATACAAAATTAAATACAAACCTGACGGCAGCATAGAAAGACACAAAGCAAGGTTAGTAGCAAAAGGGTTTACACAACAATATGGGGAAGATTATGATGAGACGTTCAACCCTGTGATCAAAATAGGAACAATTCGCGTGATTATATCATTGGCAGTTGAATATGGATGGAGACTACATCAAATGGACGTGAAGAATGCTTTTCTTCATGGTGATTTAAGGGAGGAAGTATATATGGAATAACCTCCAGGATACACGAAAGGAGACTCTCATGCATGGGTTTGCAAACTAAGAAAATCTATTTATGGACTTAAACAGGCCTCACGTTCATGGTTTGACAGTTTCTCCTGCAAGATTCAAGAATGCGGTTTTCGGAGATGTCCTCTAGATCACTCTCTTTTCATTTATCAAAAGGAAAACATATTTACTTTACTTCTTATATATGTTGATGATATTGTTATCACAGGCAATTCAGAAAAACACATAGAAGAAGCTAAAGTTTTGATGATGCAAAACTTCAAAATGAAAGAGCTTGGTGATTTACGATTCTTTCTTGGAGTGGAGATTGATAGACACAATAATCGCCTCACATTGACACAACAGAAATACACGTTGGATCTGCTGAAAAAGTCAGGTATGTCTGATTGTAAGCCTGTTGGAACTCCTAGTGTTCTAAATCAAAGACTAAGTGCTCAGGATGGGGAGTTATATGAAGATCCTACGCAATATCGAAGTATTGTTGGGGCACTTCAATATCTTACATTTACTAGACCAGATATTATATATGCTGTGAATCAAGTATCTCAATTTATGCATGCACCTAAAGATACTCACATGGATGCTGTCAAAAGAATATTAAGATATCTTAAAGGGACAGCAGGAGATCGCTTAGTTTATGGTAAGAGTGAAAATATAACTACTGGACATCAACTTATGACATTCATAAATGCAGATTGGGCTGGAGATCCCGATCAAAGAAAGTCCATTTCTGGTTTTTGTATTTTCATTAGATGTAATCTTGTGTCTTGGAGTTGTCGAAAGCAAAAGGCAGTAGCAAGATCCAACACTGAAGCTGAATACCGATGCATGGCTGCATGTACTGCTGAAGTTACATGGGTTAGACATTTGCTAGAAGACATTGGAGAAAAGATTAAAATGTCAATGTTAATGTGTGATAATCAAAGCGCTATTAACATTGCCTTTAATCCCATACAACATGGTCGAACAAAGCACATTGAGATTGATCAACACTTTGTTAGACAAAAAGTGGAAGACAAGGAGATTCAGCCTATTTATGTTCGTACAGATGAACAAGTTGCAGACTTATTTACAAAAGGATTAACAAAGGAACGATTCTGGTTTCTCAAAGGCAAGTTGTACATGGTGCAAAACCATGCACAACTTGAGGGAGGGTGTTAAAATATAAATCCTTCACCAGCACGTTGAAGAGGAGTCTCTTGGGATTCCACCTCCTTGTAGAATATGTTAAGATATTTAGTGTCCTTGTAACATGTGAAGAGTCTCCTAGGATTCTATGTTGTAGTTAATATCCTTGTTATATGTGAAGTCTCCTAGGATTCTATGTTGTAGTTAATATCCTTATAATATGTGAAGTCTCTTAGGTTTCTATGATGTAATTAATGTCCTTGGAGCTTGTGAAATCTCCTAGGATTCTACGATTGGAGACTCTTAGAATTCTGGAAATGGGATTATAAATAGAGGCCGTGCAAACCATTTTGGCTACGACTTCTTCTCCTCAGTTTCTTCTTGTTTTTATTCTCTATATATCTCTCTCTCTCTATATATCTCTATCTTCCTGCGTGAGTACTGTTTTCTGGTTACAGATATTGGTGCTAGATTTCTATCAATTCCCACAACGAGCTTTCCCTACTCCTTGCTATCTCTATTCCCAAGAAATATCCGAGTGGGTCAAGATCCTTAGTGACAAAGTACTTGTGCAAGTACATATAGGTTTCAACAATCTCCTCCTTAGAATCCCATGTAAAAATGATATCATCAAGTATACTACCATTGCTAGAATGTCCTTCATGATCTTCTTAGTAAAGAATGACTAGTTAGATGGGGAACACTAAAAACCAACACCCAACATCACTTCATATAGCTTTTGAAACCATTTTCTTGAGCTTGCTTAAGCCCATATTTGGCTTTCTTCAACCTGTAAACCTTTCCATACTCTCCTAATCAAAGCATAGGTGGCTGTTGCATGTAAATGGTCTTAGCCAAATCACCATAAAGAAACACATTATTAACATCTAGTTGAAAGGAACTCCATCCATAGTGCAACATGAGAGAAGGTCTCAAAAAAGTGCACACCATAAGTTTAAGTATATACTTTAGCTAACCAAGCAAGCCTTATAAGTTATATCTCTCATTCGAGTCATCTGAGAGATATTTGATAGTATAGAGTCTATAGACCCAACCAACTATATCTGCATGAGAGAAGGTCTCAAAAAAGTGCACAACATAAGTTTAAGTATATACTTTAGCTAACCAAGCAAGCCTTATAAGTTATATCTCTCATTCGAGTCATCTGAGAGATATTTGATAGTACAGAGTCTATAGACCCAACCAACTATATCTGCATCAGATGAAGGAGAAACCAATTCCCATGTACCTCGAGAAAGTAAAGCATCCATCTCTACTTGCATCGTCTGCTTCCATTTAGGATTGAGAAGAGCTTGTTGATGACCTCTGGGAATGGACATGGTAGACAAGGCTGAGATAAATTTCTGCATATTTTGCCAATTCTATCTATGGCGGCAACTGACAAACTTTGAGATGAGATGGATAGTGCACTGTCTAGTCCCCTTGCATAGGGAAATGGACAAGTCACCACTGCTAAGTGGAGCTTTTGTAGAATAATCATGCTTAATCACAGTATCCTTGGGTGAGACAAGGAGACTTACCTCTAGAGGAGATGACATGGAAGGACCATGAGCAGAAGTGGGCCGTCGAGAGTAGACCAATGGTGGGTCTTAGAACCGGGTAGGAGAAGGAGAATGCAATAGAGTAGGCCATGACTTGAGATGAGTAGGAGGGATAGACAAGGGAAAATTATCAAATGACAATCAACTTCAATATGCTTGGTTCGTTCGTGAAAGACCGGATTATTTGCTATATAAGTAGCCACTTTATTATCACATTGCATTTTTATAGGCAATTCTACATGAATTCCAAGACCTTCTAGCATGCCTCTCACCCACGTGATTTTAGTGGCTGTTTGGGCCATGGCTAGATATTTTGACTCTGCACTCGATCGAGCAACAATAGCTTGCTTTTTACTTCTCCAAGAGACAAAGTTGCCACCAACAAAAATACAGAATCCCGTAGTGGACTTTCTGTCATCAGTTGAGCCTGCATAATGTGCATCAGAATAAGCTTGTATCTGAAGTGAGGTGCTTCTTCTAAATAATAGACCCTTTCCAGGGGAGCCTTTTAGAAATTTCAATAATAACATAGCTGCATCCCAATGGGATTTCCTTGGCTTATCCATAAATTGGCTTAGTTTTCCCACAGCAAAGGATATATCAGGTCTAGTAATTGTTACATATAGTAGCTTTCCAATGAGAGACCGATATGATTTGCTATCAACAGGTTCAAATTTGTCATTTATATATCATATAAATGAGTGCGAGAATTCATAGGAATAGAAGCTGGTTTAGTTCCAGTCATACTTGTTTTGTGTAGCAAATCAAGAACATATTTTCTTTGAGAAAGGACTAAACCTTCTTTACTTCTTGCCACTTCTATCCCCAAGAAGTAACGTAGAGAGCCAAGATCTTTAGTAACAAAATGCTGTTGTAAATACTTCTTTGTGTCTTGTATTTCTTGTTCATTGTCACCAGTTAAAATAATATCATCTACATATATCACCATAACAACTATACCTCTTGAAGTCCTTTTTATGAACAAATAATTTACATCACGCAGATAGGGAGTAATATGAATTACGAAGTATGTATTTACATCGCGCAGACAAAATAATAACTCTTTCAAACTTCAGGTTTCATGATACAACTAATGCCTACTGAATAGACCTAAAGTTCTAGCCCTAATTTTTCAATTGTATTGTGTTTTTCTACCCATCTTGACTGCAAACTCATTTTCACCTCAGGATAACAAAGATCAAGCTTTAGACAGCTAACACAATCAGGCAAGCTGCAGCACCTATATCTTTGCTTTTTTCAGCTTGTTTACCAGCCCTTAGCATATACCACTCTTTGCGGCTGATTCAGCTTATCACATCAAAAGGCGTAAACCATTGTCAAGAGTATTGTTCTTCTAGTTATAACAGTAGAGGATTTTCTTAGTGGCAAAGTTGTTCTTTTTTGGAGAGCAAATATGAATAATTTTTTTAAAAAAGAAAAATATTCTAAAAATTAAGTAAAAATAAAAATAAAATACAAAATAATGAATTTAACGTGCAATCCATGATGATATTAACGTCAAAAAGAGAAACGAAAAACATGGGGAAAAAACAGGTTAAATTATTTTTTTAACATTAACATCATTTCTCTGGAAAAAAACATTGTATCTATGAGAATGGTGTAAACTTCAACGCGTCTATCAATGGACAGCAACTCTCGTACAGGTTCGTATCGTACAATACGTATCGTCGCGTTTAAAAAATACGATACCCACTGGAAGTTTTATGTTACTGTGGCAAGACCAGACATTAGCTTTGCAGTGGGAAAGCTAAGTTAATTTATGAAAAAACCCAGGAAAGTTCATTGGGATGCTGCCTTGATGGTGGTTAAAGGCAAGACGCTGGAAGTGCAAGCCTATAGTGATGCTGACTATGCTGGCTCAGTCGAAGACAGGAAGTCCACCACAGGATTTTGTATATTTGTGGGAGGCAACCTCATATCATGGAGAAGCAAAAAACAAGGCGTGGTGTTAAGATCTAGTACAGAATCCAAATATAGAGCTATGGCTCAAACTGCAGCATAAATGACTTGGGCTAGATCCATGCTATCTAGCCTAAGTGTGTCGATTTCACTTCCTATGAAGATGTATTGTGACAATCGAGCAGCCACATACATTGCAAACAATCCAGTTTTTCACGAGAGAACCAAACATATTGAATTTGACTGCCATTATATTCGGAATCTCGTTCAAGCAGGAACCATTGCCACTATTCATGTTCCTTCAGAAGATCAAGCTGCGGATGTCTTCACCAAAGCTCTCCCTATTGGTGATTTCTCTAAATGTTGTGGCAAGCTGAGCATGTTTAATATGTATGCTCCAGCTTGAGGGGGAGTGTTGAAATTAGACGAGTTTATGTTTCTAGGTGGTTCTTTGTAATATTAAAGACTTATAAGATCTCTTTAATATTTTCTTTATTTTAGATTGATGTACTCTGTAAATCTCCTTTCTACCCAAATCTCTTTATAATAGAGATTAGGGTTAGTGAATAGATTACCTTTTCTCTCCCCAACTCTCATGTCTTCAACACTTTCTCTCTCTCTCCACATCTCAAGGCTGCAACAGTAATCATAATAATAATAAGCAGAAGGAGGAGGAGGCTGCACACACACACATAGTGAGAGAAAGAGAGGGAGAGAGAGAGAGAGAGAGAGAGAAAGGAAGAAAGAAGAAGAATGTCCAAGTCAACCAACAAGTCCTCAATCTAGGCACTGGCAATTTGGAGGCTAGGGACTAGTTGGTGGACTAGAAACCAGAGCTTGCTAGTTTAACAGTATAGAATCATAGATTAAAACCAAAAAATCAATAAAAAACTAAAGAGAGAAGAACAATGAATAAGTTTGTCCATCATTCCATTTTCCTTATCTTTTGAAACATAAGTCAATAGAATGAAAAATATGTAGTTGCTAAATCCTCATCCTACACTTATCATCTCTTTGTCCAACAAAAATGAAGTGTGTAATGATACATCATAGGATGCCCTAAAGTTTGCACATGCATGATCGGTCTAAAAATGTGTTACATAGAAATATGAGGACACCGCATATTGATTAGCTTGACTAGATTGCTGAACAGTGTTTGGTAGCACAGACAACATTATACTTTTATAGTTTTCACTTAGCAGCTCTGACAAGGCCAAACAGATGCACATGAATGTAACATGTAGGTGTGTGGAGGAGAGGGAGAATCGTACTACATCAAACTATAGCTCATGAACAAAAATAGGGATTCAAAGACTACTTGCAGGCAACAACTGCTGGTTTAGGATAAAATGGACAAAAAATAAAATCTTGGATATGAAATAAAGAATAACTAGTTTTACATGTAAAATATGCAAGAAAAAAAGGAGTAATTTTTCTAAAAAACTCACGAGCATTTTGGATGTCGATCGCAACCAATGAGTATCCGGAACCATGTCTGCTGACTTTAAAGAACAAGCTCCCAACTAGACAACTGTAACAAAGGTCATACATTTAATTTTACAGAATATGGCATTTCTTTGCCAATACAATAATACTTGATTCCTTCTTCAAAAGCAGAAAAAGGAAACAAACAAGAAGAACACAGGACCGTATAGCTAAGGGCCCCAGCATTGGCCTCTATCAAGCTCATATCAATATGACAAATCCCAGACAAGCATGTAACGAGATAAATAATTCAACACTAAATTTTCCTTTATTTTTTCAAAAGCTGGTATATGATTTTGCTTGGAAATTTTGATGAGTTGATGCATATGCTGATAACTCAATCTCTCAAACACAGAGGAGGATAATTGTCATTACCAGATAAGTATTTATGTTGTAAGCTATAATTTTTACATATATTTTTTTCTTTTACTTTGTGATTCACTTAAAGATGGAGAGAGAGAGAGAGAGAGAGAGAGAGAGAGAGAGAGAGAGAGAGAGAGAGGAACCCTGAATCATCGGTACATCCGAGATCATTTTCTGCACACAGTCCTGTGTCTGTGTGACAAGCAAAACACAGCCACACTAGTGTCATTTTATATGACAGCATTTTTCATTATAAACAAACTTTTGTGCATATTCTATCAGTTCTTGAGTACCTTGCTCTTTTTTAATTTTCTGTCCTTTCATGTTTAACTTGGTCACACACAAAATTCCTTAGCTCTGGTCGGAAACTTCTCAAGCAAATTTTGCAAATAGCTTAATAATATTCACCATATCAGCACATTACAAATATGAAAGTGTTTTCATGTCCATTCGTTTCCTTGTACATGCATTGGCCTGTGGGGCTCTGACTAGACCTCCTTGAGCACCCCAAAAGAAAAAGCAAGATTGAATGCATTAGCCCATCCAGCAAACTCACAACTCAGCAAGCTGAGCTGTTAGTATCAAATCTCCCTCCATAAATCTTTGGTCATTCATGAAAGCTTGGTAGAAATTAGGTGCAGGAAATAATATCTGAAGCCAGATAACTGTGCAATAAGCTACTAGTTGAACCAAAAAAAAAAAAAAGGAAGTGTACACCAGCATAAGTACCTAGGACAGGTTCTGTGTTTAATAAGTAGAGAAGAGAATAATTGATCCTTAAAAGTCTCCCTCAACATCTGTTCCACCTGCAAGAAGAGTGGCCAGTAAGAGAAGAGGAAGAAGCAGAGGTAAATTACAACTTGCACCTTTCCCCTGTTCAGGGATTTTCATACCAATACAACTAGCTGAAATGCCTAATATGAGTTTTACAAAGATTCAAATAGAAAAATAAATTTATAAGCAACAGCCTAAAAAAAAATATCTCCTGCAATTCATTAGCAATTTCGAAACAAGGAATACCTGTCGAATATCAACTTTGGTCACATGGTCACAGTACTTGCTAAACCGTGTCCAGTAATTGTTCAAAAGACTCTTCCATTCAGTCATACCCATAGAAACATTGTCCAACTGATGAGATGAAAATAAAGTTAACACTATGTTGGCTACTAATATATTATAGAATATACATATACAGCATATAATATGCATATATTATACATGTAATATTATAACACATTGGGCAGAAAATGTGGCAAATTTTTGGTCTTCACACTTTTCTTCCTGCTCACAGGACACATAAGTACATGATACATGATACATGATACATGCATACCTACATATAGTACATATACATATATGTGTGTGTATTATACATACACACATGTTTCAGTCACTTCTGGCGAATGCATATCCCTGTGCGTATATGCAAATGGCACTGTAGACTAGTTCAGAAAACGCAGGTGCAGTCAAGTGATTACATGCAATGCAGTCTGTAGATATCAAGTGCATACCTTCAATGAGGTTGCTGAGAAGAGGTTCCAAAAGTTTATTTTCTGCCATGATCTTGCTATTTTTTGGACTTCACCAAGTTGTTTAGGGTCATGTTTGCTTTTTCAGCTACCATTTAATCAGTAGTATTGCATTTTGTTGTAATCAAAAGTAGAATGGCACCAGGTCTGGAACCAATTTTCTCACAAAAAGATAAACAGTTCTTTGATAGATCTAGCAACAATGACACTGCTGCAAGCCATTCCCCTGGACTTGACATGAGTCTTCCTGCTAATCAGATTGCATGTGCTTGAGAAATCAATTCCTGCAACATGAAGAAAGTTATTGTGAGCAAGCAAAAATGTTAGCAAGCATTACAACTTTCAACAATTGAAGATGGAAAGTTACCAACAAAGATGTTAGCAAGCATTACAAAACTTATGGCATTATCTCTCTTCTCTCTGTTTGTTTTGGTCATATCTTGAGATTTTACTATGAGAAACAGAAGCATGGTTTAGATAATACATAACAGCACTTTGAAAAAGTAATATAATG
Source organism: Nymphaea colorata (assembly GCF_008831285.2). Lineage (NCBI taxonomy): Eukaryota > Viridiplantae > Streptophyta > Magnoliopsida > Nymphaeales > Nymphaeaceae > Nymphaea > Nymphaea colorata. The sequence goes on from NC_045145.1 coordinate 8,937,437, forward strand.
AGAAATTTCTTTTGTACAACAACCTTTTCAACTTCTACTTGAGCAGGAGTGCACGAACTGATGGTGGAATCCATGTCTGCCCATTTTCAATGATGATCTTATTTCTCACCTGGCCTTGTGTCTCCTTAGAGAAGACTAGGGGTGAACACGAGTCGAGTCGAGCCCGAGTTCAGTCAGCTCGAACTCGGCTCGACTAAAGAAAACCTTGAGCTCGACTCGAGTAAGGCTCGACAAACTCGTTTGATACTCACCGTTACTTGTTGATCTCGAGCTCGACTCGATTAAGGCTCGACAGACTCGTTTGAGTAACTATATAGTCTATATTATGTCATCATGGTAGGGATTCATTTTTTTCCTTTCTTAATCTTCTACTTTTGCTAATCACGTTATGTTATGGATATGTTATATTCTTGAAGATGCTACTTTGTATCCTTTGCAAAGTGGAGCTCACCAGTCACCGGATACAGTGGTGGAAAGAATAATGACATCATGCAGGCCCCGGATTTCTTTTCATGTTTCCAATGTAATTTCTATGTCAAGGGATACATAATCAGAATCAAAATGGAGTGTTCTTGTGACATAGCCTCCTCACCAGGTGAAAAAAAGATGAAGAAACAACAAGACCAAAGCCAAATTAAAAAATTAAGTACAAAAAGTAGCAGCAGAAAACTCACTTCTGCACTAAGCAAATAAGCTCGTACTGCTGAGTGTCCAAATGGATCAATCTGCCAACCAATTCTAGGTGTCTTGCCAAACTCTTCCTTTATAAACCCATGACCTAGAGTCGTCTGTTCAATCATATCGATGTAATGGGGCGCAGCTTCGTCATGCATACACATACCACCATTTCTACAATGTCAAAAGGCAGGTCGGTGCATTAATTCCAGAACCACCATCCATAGTTGAACATCATAGGAAAAGGCGAAGCGAGAACACCTAATTGAAAACATGGTTTCAACAGATTGGAAAAATCAAATTATTCGTACATAAATTCAAGCTGTCCGGAGTCAACTAGTTCTTTCACAATTTTTGGTACCATAGGGCTCTGATTTCTCCACCATCGCTGAAAAAATGCCTGCGCCACTCAAATAAGTCAGTTTCAAGCAATGCTTGTTGCCTAGCCTCGAGCGCCTATCCGCTTCAATGTTTAGCTAAACACCTAAACAGAAGCAACAAAAGTATCCCAAACGAGGGTGAAAAGGAGACAGATTTTACCTACTAGCAATAATGAAGCATCACAGGTATGTCATGCGATGATTAGCTCATGTGTCTAAACTGTCATCACAAAGAAATTGAATAAGGTCACCTGTAGGCAGGCTGACAGAGAGAGAGAGACAACTACATACATGCACACACTCATAAGCTCTTCACACAGTCGTGAATATTGGACATCAAAGCAAACAAGGGAAAAACCAACGTGTAACTAGACAAAGTTAACTTACATAAAAGAGATGAAGACTATTTTCAAAGTGCCTATCCAACATTCCAGTCTTCAAGACAAACAGAATAAATAATGACGGTGCCATCAGTCAAATTAACTACATCATTTTTAGGCATAAACATTAAAGAAGGGAAAAGGTCCATTGTATACACCAGCATCCACACGCAGCATAAGCAGAAGAAAAGTGAAGTTCTTAGCAATACCACCTAAACCTACATGCATCATGCATGTGATGATAAACACTTCCCGTGAGCTAATCCACAATGAAAAATTGACAATTTATGGCTTCATGTTAAAAAATATTGTTTAATACAGAAAAAAGTATGAACAAAAATAAACCATAAAATCAACATCAACTTCCAAAAAGCATTAAAAGTAATAAGTACCTTTTGATCATCTACACTTTCAACCATGTCAAGATTAGGGACAGATGCTGCGAAAAATGGATAAATACAGTGAGACAAACTAAAAACTGTCTTCTATTATATACACAAAAAATGTAATACACAAACATGATCCACTTAGCTTAATTGATATGAGATTAATCAAGTAAGAAGTTGACATAACGAGGAGCCAAAAGCATTTACGTAGTGAAATGCTCAAATTATGAAGAGGTACAAAAGCCACGTACATAACCATACATGCTTTGACAATGGAATGACCATTTAGGAATACGATATAGTTGTTTTAGTTATCCAGTACAAAGTAACAGATGCAAATGTTTTTGTCATTAGTCGTTTCCTGATGCAATACCAAGCCTTCAATTTGCAGTGATTAGCACATTTAAACTTGGATTACACAAGTAAATGACATAAGGAACAATCTCTCTGGACGTTGTAAAGGACTATAACATGTATCAAGTTTTCAAAAGTAGCAGATGAAGCATAAATAGAGATTGCATACAAAGATCCAACAGTGACAGTAATTGTGAAAGCACAATAGTAGGAAATTACAGGAGGCTGAATAATGCAAGAAGAATTAAGATTAACGAATCTTAATTCAACTGCACTCACTATTAAACTGAAACTAACTAAAAGTCAAAAAAACTCAAGCAAAGATCAAACAAACAAGAAGAACAAAAGAAAACTAACAAACAACTGGCATTTCTTTCAACTGATTGATTCCCCTACAACATGATCCAACGCCCCTTTATATAGAGAAAGGGATGGACTCAGATCTGGTCCAACAGATCAGGTCCAACAGAAAAAACATCAGCAAGTTTATCAAAAAGAACCATACTATTAGATCTGGATGCTAGCAGTCTTCCTATTAGCTTTATCACGTATACCTACACCATCTGTGCATGCCTGAGTCTCCACCAACAGCAGCACAAAACAAGATCAAGGGCGTCTTCCCTTCATCCACATACTGAAGATCTTGCATGAAGGAAGAAAAGAGAACTAAGACCACATTCTGATCACATCCACATACAGCTTGCACACAGAAGAAAGTTTATATTTTCTTTACGAAAGTTGTCAAATGCCAAAAAGAGAAAACATTTCAGCTCGCTCTTTGTGACAATCTGCGTTGATGAGAGAAAGTGACCTGGGCTCGTGAGAAAAGAAGAATGAAGCATGACTAACCAGGAGACATTAGGTTGCAATAGAGCGCTATCTGAACGGCTGGATTTTGTTTATCACCAGTAAGCATCCAAAAGTAGATTCCAGCCTTCCGAAGCAGATCGATTGTTTCAGGAACACCTTCCTGCAATGGCATCCAAAAAACCAGAAGGAAAGCTCTCGCACGAAACAATACCCCCCAGAGAAGGAAAAAGAGAATCACCTGCAGACGGTCTTCTATTGCAGCAACTTCAAGAACCTCAAGAATGTGTTCCAAACCTATCAAGAATATATATAGTTAATATATAATACAGCACAACCGAAACTTAAATGCAACAACACATGTCAACTAGAAAGAATGCATGCATAATACTCTAGGGAGACCAAAAGCATGGCCAATAGACAAGCCATTGCTAATTAGCCACATGTTGGTCCATTCATTGGAACGTTCAAGCTTGACAAAAACCTCATCTATAGAGCTCTAATTTGGCCCCCAGTGCCTACAAAGAGTTGGATGAACTTCACGTACATCCAAAATGCCAATGATTTATGATTAGGTAAAACAAGACATTTGACAATCATAACCTACAATAAAAACTTGATTTTGAAGTACAATATCAAACTCTCGTGCAACATGGATCGGCTTTTCCAAAACCACTGTACATCCACAAGAACTCTGATGAGTTGGGCTTTAAACTTCGACGTCAGCTGCTTGAACCAGAAGACACTGACAATGTAAAAAAAAAAAAAAAAAAAACTAATGATAGAAAAGTTAAAAGCTCACGACTCTTTCAAACCTATGTCACCAAGGTGCGTGGTGCGGGTGCTGGTGCCGGTGCGGGTGCGGGTGCTGGTACGGCACGTCTCAAAAAAATTAGGTGCGGCGGTGCGGTAAAAATATTTTATTATTATTATTATTAATTTTTCGTAGAAATTGAATAACACATATCTCTTGTTTGTGCAAAAGGAATTTGCATCTATCGATCTTAAAATCAAAATAGCGAAAGCTTGCGCTCTTCACTGCCGATAGTCGACACAAATATTGGTCTCTTGAGGTGTTTCATGGTCTTGAGTTTTGACTATAGAAATAAAATTTTGAAAACAAAACTCTGCCATAAATTGGAATTACAATGAAAATTTTAGTTTTAGTGTCCTTTTGTATTTTTTGTGTTTAGCAGCCTCAAACTTTGTTTCCAAATTTGAAAATTATGCGTTTAATATAATAAAATTAAAATTTTAGAATTAATGAATTAAAACCATCATAGCATGTGTTAAAGAGTTATGAAAAAACTTTAACCATTTGAAATCATAATTCCACTCCTTAACATTGAATTACAATTATGAAATTTTAATTCAAGATTTTGATGCCCCAATTCTCATTTCATTTTTATCATAATTTTAATTTTAAATTCTGAGTTGGTGGACACCCTTGCCGTCTACATTTATAAAACACGCAACCTTTATAATATTAAACTTAAAAAAATAATAATGTGATGACTGATGAGTACGTTTTCATGCCATTAAATGTCAACACACTGCCCAAAAAAATCTGACGCCCTCTCTCCTCTCTCCTGCACTCTCTCTCCTCTCCCTACCGCCCTCTCCCCTGCACTCTCTCTCTCACCCGCAGTCTGTCTTCTCTTCCACAGGTGCGGTTTTGGTGCGCACCACAGGTGAATCCGCACCCGAATCCGCACCCGCGTCGCGTCGACGTGGGTGCGGGTCCATTTATACCGCACCCTGGTGACAGAGTTTCAAACCCTTTCCTAAACAAACCTTAAAAGAGAAATCAACAAAAATACTGCCTAGCCTTCACAAGAAAACAAATTGTGATGGGAGCATTTCATTACACTAAACATGAGTGGAATATGTTTGAGGGGTTTCATCTATTCTATGAATGGACTAGCGGTTTGGAAATAAAAAGATCAACATTTTTAAAAAACAGAGAGGGGCTGGGAGTTCATCATATGCCCATGAAGTCAGGAAACATTACAAAAGAGATGTCAAGTGTTTACTTTTAAATAGTTTATAAATCATCAATTTAAAACATAAGCAGAAAGTGCTCGGGTTGTGCAAATGATATGCCTTTCATTTACCCTCAATACCGTACAAGCATCGGGATTCATTTCGCATCAATGTTGTTGAATCTCTAGAAGGGAAGCCTTTAAATTTAAAAAAAAAAAATGAACATAAAGTAATCATCCTCAACATCTTAGGAAATCAAAAAGAAAGAGCAGATATTGATCCAAGGATCACACGTCTATGAAAGATTGTCGCATTTCAATTCCTTCGAGTTCAGCCTTCATGCCACTTATCTCTTGACAGGCACCTTTTTTATTTTTCTTGGTTTTGCTTCTTTTTCTTCCTTCTTTTTCTGCATTTGATTTTTTGCCTCTTCATTTTTTCTTGCTTTTGATTTTCTTTTTCAGGCCGACCTTCACCTTTGAGGGAATACCTCACCACCCCGAAGGCTACTACGAAGCTCCACCGCTTTGGTGGTCAGGTGTAGTTTTGTCACATATCAACCCGTTTCACCTTGCGGGTTTTCAACATGCCAAAAGTACGTCAGTCATTATCTTCGCGGCATAGACATAAGTCACCTATATGCCTACCCATACTCTTGATTATTAACCCAGAAGAACAACTACACAAGCCCCGAGCCCATCTCTCAACTCTTATTTTGCTACCTGCCAATATTTTCTAAGGCATTATGGCTTCTCTCTTAGGATATTTTCCTACTAAACCCTTACAGACACTTGATCACTAGAGTCAATAGCGTCTCCTACTCTTGACTTTCTCAGCTTCATAGGATTTTTCCAGATTTCCTCTTTTAATGATTGACAACAAAAAAAACTTGAAAGTTTCCTTTTGCTTGGGCAGGTAGTAAGAACAAAACGAAGGCACATCATTGCATGACAAGACACTTTTAAAATGTTTTTAGGCACAATAAAAAATTCCCTTTCAAAAAAGTACTTGACATCAAATGGCACATCCACCAGAAGTAGGAACTCTCTTCTACCAAAAGAGGAGTTTTTATGAAACCAGACTGACTTGTTGGGTAGAAGAAGAACTCCATATGCTCTCCTATAGAAGTAGGGAAGATCAAACTATCCAATTCAAAAATCAAGCTATCGAATTCAAAAATCAAATACAAATCACCTATTCTACTCTATTCCCACCTATCTAATCACTCCTTCCTTGCACCTTATGATAAATAAATCAAGAATTCAAGCAAAAAAGATAAAACAGTTTATAAGAACATAAACACGTCCTAAAAACGAAGAAGTGAACCTATATTTTCTAAGTTGAACCCTTACCAACTATAAGATATAAAATTTCAACAAAAAAAAAATTAAAACAGCAAAACAAACCTTTCCACCAATGTCGTGTGAGTTTAATGACTAAAGATCCAAAATTCTAAAAAAAATGAAGACTACTAAATAATGTTGCAAATCCAAAATAATTGGTCCAACTGAAAACTGGTGGCCATTTTACATATGCGAAAGAAGTTTTAGATAAAAAAAAAAAAAAAATTGAGGGACGTTTTTATATTTAAAAACGATTTTTAATTTGGTGAAAATTATACCAGAAACACAGGACAACAGCTACAATTCCTAGTTTACTTCAAAAACGATCCTACAAATAGAAGTTCAATGTTCTCCAGTAAAAACAAATGATATAGCACGTCAAAAAACAGTAATAAACACTCAATGGAACAATCACACCCATACCGGGTACTCGTATCCATACCAATGTAACATAAGTATCAATGCAACATGGTATATACTACTCATTCCATTCATACGAATAACCGTACTTCTGATGAACATAGATGTGCATCTTTTTGAAAGCACTCCTCAAAACCTGCAGCAAAAGAAATGCAGACATAAAACCGATAGCTTATTTTATGAGGCACAATTGGCTGAGATGGCCTACATTCAGCTGAACTAAAGTTTAAAAAAAGCTGTGAAATGGATCAATTTTCCTTCCTACATACTTGCAATGGCCTACCAACTTTGATTTTCAAGGAACATGTTTTTTTTTTTTTTAAATAACTGCACAAATTGAAAACAACATACTTGCAAAGTGCAACGTCCAGAGAGCAGCTTGTATGTGTGACTTCAAAGGCTTTTATAGCATGGTGGAAAGCATATTCTCCAAATGTCAGACTAGCTTGTCTGGTAATGATTTTGAGACTGTCAACAACTCCTCTAACAACCTGATTACAGAGGAAAAAACTAACTAAAAAGCTTGAAAAAGAGGGCAAGAGAAAAACAAGAGATTAGCATTGCTCACTGATGCGCCAGACTCTCCTTCCATGTTCTCATGAATTGCCACATTATCGGGTTTTGTAAGCAGTAAACCTGAATTAGATGGATAGCATGTGTCACACCCCGACCTTTGACACTCAAACCTTTTTTTTTCTAACATCCAACATCGAGGTGTGACTACACAATAGTTCAAAAAGAAATGAGCCAAGCAATTCAAAACGATGGGGCAAGCTTTCCATTATATAGCATTTCAGTTCAACTGTACATTTGACAAAAATGCCCCAAAATCACAACATCGATGCCTAATAAAAAACAAGGCATTAGTAAAACCAAAACCCGACGCGCCGGCACTACAAAAACAAAACCCAAAACCTCCCCAGTAGGACGTGAGTGTAGCCATCTACTCAGCTTGCTGCCCCGGGTCCGCCAAAACCTGAAAAGAGAAACAACTAAAGGCTTAGCCTTCGCAGTATGGCAACAAGCTAGGAAAAGTCCAAACCCTCTTCGGTAGGGCTCAAATATACAAGCAAACATCAGAACGATCTATCATTATGTCGTGTCAGGACACGACATGCAGAGGCCACTCCATGGCTATAATAACATAATTTCAATCACATGCAAGGCATCCTCAAACATGTCACTTGCATTCATAAGCACAACAGTCACACGCACAACAATCCTGTACATTTCAATCACATACATTTCAGTTTCATTACCATCAGTGAATTTATAGTTTCTGTGGGTGCAAACACAGGCACGTGCACACCGCGGGCGGCCCACAGCCGAGAGACAACCCCCGTGGTGGCCCAGAACAGTATGGATCCATCTATCCACTGCAGCGGTAGAGCACTCATCCATGGATGTGTGAATTCCAAGGAGAGATATTCAACCTTCCCTAGGACACCAAGGTTGGGAAGGCGGGAGCCTACGCTCCAAGCACATCACACAACAGAACCCTGGGGCCTTGCACCGCCTGCGCTCCGAACAGGCGAGACCAGTGGTGAAAGCGGGACAACTCCCAAACACATAGTCACATCCCACTGGCCTCTCATCTCTTATTCTTTCATTCTTATACTTATACTTGCACAAACACAATTAACTTGCTAGCTCATGAGGTTGGTTCACTTCACGAGTGAACCCACACCTCCAATTGCCTCCACACGACGGTTACACATAACCACAACAGTTTTGTCTAGCCGTCATAACAATATGGGTACAACTACCCTCTGTGCAATCATTTTCATCATTGCCCGCGGCAATGGGTATTCAATAAACATAACATTCACATTCATGCTCATAACAATCACATCTTTGAAAACTTAGCCAAACCACAGAGAGTAGTCTCAATCTGTGGTGGGCTCGTAGCTGTCCTATGCAGTTATCATTCTAGGATGCTTTCTAATGCACAATTGGGGGTCGAAGAGACACTCGACTCGATACCCCGCCTCATCTGTCCTAAACAGTTATCAATTCTAGCATGCACATGCAAATGCATAACATTTCCAAAACAATTACTATAAGTCTTTCAAAACAATTTATATCATATATCAATTCATGCGCATGCATACACATTCATTCACGGAACAATCAATCAATTCACATCACAAATCCTAGGATCCCATGATCCTAGGAACACACATTCACACCCTTGCCCAGGTAGGGATTTGCCTGGAATGTCGCCATACCTGTGGCGCGCTCACAACACTCTTCAAAATGCCTTGAACTTCAAATCAGGTAGCTCAAGGTCGACGGGACGTGCCCGGTGCACCTGAAAACATAAACAAAACATAAGATTTCTACTAGTTATCATCACATTCCAAGCAAGTACAAAACAAAAGCATTGAGGCGCGTGTCATCGCCTCAAGAGGGTGTCGACCTACAAGCTCTCCAATAGGCCACTTCCCAACCTCTTGCCGTTGCATGCCACCAACATCAAAACACAATGCTTCAATCACTCCATCCTTAACACTTCTTAAATGCTTTCTATAGTTAAAGCGTCAACCCCAAAGATACATCCAATATACGTATTCCCCCTAAATAACGCCAAAATACATTCATTCACAAAAGCATGCGCCACGTGCTCGCAACAACGGTTCTAAATCTTCCCCAGAACATCTCAAATTTTACCATGCTTCCCTATTGCTTCAAAAATTAACCCATCATGCGCAAATGATCATCCAATATATGAATCTTCGCTTTCCAACATAATCGCAAGCTTTCCCCCAAAAACGAAATCACTAACATGTGTTCCAAATAATCAATTCTAAGCTCTAGCATGCCCAAACCATAACTATACATGCTTTTAAAGATAACATTCAATAATTTGAGCTTGATTAAGTCTAGCTCACCCCAAATCAAAAGTCCAAACTATTGCAATGCCTTCGACAGCCACCCCAAGCGCTCAAACGATCCCCAAACGGCAAAAATCATGCCAAGACTCCACCACCTAGTTGCTGCTATGAGGGGAAGAATACATTTCCCCTAGCTGCAAAACAACCAAACCCACAATAAAATCAAAATCAGTGAAAAAGGGGCCTCAAGGGAGGGGTCTGCCATACAAAAAAAAAGGAAAACGAAGGCAGTGAGGGTGAGAGCGCGTGAGAGGAGAGAGAGACGGTGGAGAGTGAGGAGAGTCGTTCGGTGGAGAGGGGAGACGAGAGACAGTGGGAGAGGGAAGAGTCGTTCGGTGGAGAGGGGAGACGAGAGACAGTGGGAGAGGGAGGAGGAGAAGAAGGAAGAGTTAGGGAGAGGTTGAGGGCTTACCCAAATGCCGACACCGGCGTCGCTGCCGCCGTTCCTTCCTCCGTCGGCTCCAGCGTCGCCACTGCTCCCTCGTCCTCCTCCTGGTCTCACACGGGCGAAACGGAAGAAAGAAGGCGACGAGGAAGAAAAGGGAGACGCGAGGGAGAAGGGCCCTCGCGTCGGGCTCCTCACGAGTTTGGGTTTGGGTCCGGATCTGGACCCGACCCAATTCCCCCCAAACACCGCGCGTTACAGCATGAATCAAGGATTTCAGTTAGGGGATGTTTGACGGCCTAGAAATATGGAATTGGAAATATATTTCTTGGAAAAAAGGAATGGAAAAAATATTTTCGATTCCCATTTTGAGGTGTGTGTGATGACTCAGAAATATATTTCTAGAAATATATTTCTGTGTTTGATGATAAGCAAATATATTTCCACATTTTGAGAAAATTAATACTTAGTTTGATAATAAGGAAACATTTTTCGACATTTTCTAGAAGAGGAAGATTGATATAGCACATAAACAACAATAACAAGGAAAAGCGTAGACGCATGTGGTGAAATTCAAACTTAAAATGTGGTAAACTTTTAAAACACAATATGATAAGTTTTACTTGCAGCCACGTTTTCTTAATAAGAGTATACTTTTCATTATGCCCAAAAGCAATGGAAGAAGTGTCAGTGCCATGCCCTTTCCTAGGCACTGTAAATTTTAGTCACGTGCACCATTCATCCACTACAAATAGTGGTCTTATATCTAATTCAAGAAAACTTGATTAAATTAAACAAATTATCGCCCAATCAGGAGGTCAAATGATTAGAGGTGATCTTTGGACAACCTCAGAATGTTGGCTCTCGCAAAGGACTAACCCTTGAGACCAAATTTACAGCTGATAAGCCCCACATTTGAGAAAACAATATAAAACATACATTATTCAACAAAGTAACCCAACCATAGAAGGCTATGCCCGAAGTTGTAACAAGATATTCAGTAAAATACACCAACAGCAGTCGGTAAAGTATACCAACAATAGGAACAGCAGAAAGAGAAGAAGGCTGCCTTGTGCAACAGAAGATGCAGAAACAAAGGGAGCACTATGAGAAAGCAGGCAGGCAGGAGGAAGTAAACCAGTTTACCTGAGCTTTTTGTGATGGAGTAACACGGCAACAAACAACAGTTCTTGATAAAACAACCAATTCAGCAAACGATGCGCGTCTATGCTTGTGTAATCTCCAGAGCCCAACCATCAATAACAAAAGCAACATCCTGGATGCAGAAAACACCAATGCTAACTCCTTTAGAGAATTCAAAGCATCCACCTTAACTGGACAAAATTCTACCATTTTCTACTGTGCGCCTAGTGAGAATACATTAGGAGCAAAAGGATACTTCAAAGTATTCGGATATCTATGAGTTACAAATAAGGTAGTGATACCCTGGGAGGGAGAAAAAAAAAACTTGGTGAATTTGACAACATGAAAACAGATTTTTTGAAATGGCTCCTCACAATCATAAATTTTGTATTATACAATTTATGCAATTACTTGAGGTATAAAATGACAAAGTTTGCACCTTAGGCTCCGAGGTGCTTATTCTTATTGTAAGCAACACCCATTTATTAACAAAAGCTGTCCTTTTGGCCCTGCATGATCTAACTGACATAAGTTCTACTACCATTTGATAGCTTATGCATGACTAAGTAGTTTGTAATAGAAAACGCAAGAAATAAGCAGGATCAGGTCCAACAGAAACAACATCAGCAAGTTTATCAAAAGGAACCATACTATTAGATCTGGATGCTAGCAGTCTTCCTATTAGCTTTCTCACGTATGCCTACACCATCTGTGCATGCCTGAGTCTCCACCAACAGCAGCACAAAACAAGATCAAGGGCGTCTTCCCTTCATCCACATACTGAAGATCTTGCATGAAGGAAGAAAAGAGAACTAAGACCACATTCTGATCACATCCACATACAGCTTGCACATAGAAGAAAGTTTATATTTTCTTTACAAAAGTTGTCAAATGCCAAAAAGAGAAAACATTTCAGCTCACTCTTTGTGACAATCTGCGTTGATGAGAGAAAGTGACCTGGGCTCGTGAGAAAAGAAGAATGAAGCATGACTAACCAGGAGACATTAGGTTGCAAGAGAGCACTATCTGAACGGCTGGATTTTGTTTATCACCAGTAAGCATTGAAAAGTTGATTCCAGCCTTCCGAAGCAGATCGATTGTTTCAGGAACACCTTCCTACAATGGCATCCAAAACAAAACCAGAAGGAAAGCTCTCGCACGAAAGAGAATCACCTGCAGACGGTCTTCTATTGCAGCAACTCCAAGAACCTCAAGAATGTGTTCCAAACCGATCAAGAATATATATAGTTAATATATAATACAACACAACCGAAACTTAAATGCAACAACACATGTCAACTAGAAAGAATGCATGCATAATACTCTAGGGAGACCAAAAGCATGGCCAATAGACGAGCCATTGCTAATTAGCCACATGTTGGTCCATTCATTGGAACGTTCAAGCTTGACAACAACCTCATCTATAGAGCTCTAATTTGGCCCCCAGTGCCTACAAAGAGTTGGATGAACTTCACGTACATCCAAAATGCCAATGATTTATGATTAGGTAAAACAAGACATTTGACAATCATAACCTACAATAAAAACTTGATTTTGAAGTACAATATCAAACTCTCGTGCAACATGAATCGGCTTTTCCAAAACCACTGTACATCCACGAGAACTCTGATGAGTTGGGCTTTAAACTTCGACGTCAACTGCATGAATCAGAAGACACTGACAATGTAAAAAAAAAAAAAAAAAAACTAATGATAGAAAAGTTAAAAGCTCACGACTCTTTCAAACCCTTTCCTAAACAAAGCTTAAAATAGAAATCAACAAAAATACTGCCTAGCCTTCACAAGAAAACAAATTGTGATGGGAGCATTTCATTACACTAAACATGAGTGGAATATGTTTGAGGGGTTTCATCTATTCTATGAATGGACTAGCGGTTTGGAAATAAAAAGAACAACATTTTTAAAAAACAGAGAGGGGCTGGGAGTTCCTCATATGCCCATGAAGTCAGGAAACATTACAAAAGAGATGTTAAGTGTTTACTTTTAAATAGTTTATAAATCATCAATTTAAAACATAAGCAGAAAGTGCTCGTGTTGTGCAAATGATATCCCTTTCATTTACCCTCAATACCGTACAAGCATCGGGATTCATTTCGCATCAATGTTGTTGAATCTCTAGAAGGGAAGCCTTTAAATTTTAAAAAAAAATTTACCTTCAATACCGTACACGTCCATGAAAGATTGTTGCATTTCAATTCCTTCGAGTTCAGCCTTCATGCCATTTATCTCTTGACAGGCACCTTTTTTATTTTTCTTGGTTTTGCTTCTTTTTCTTCCTTTTTTTTCTGCATTTGATTTTTTGCCTCTTCATTTTTTCTTGCTTTTGATTTTCTTTTTCAGGCCGACCTTCACCTTTACCTCTCCACCCCAAAGGCTACTACGAAGCTCCACCGCTTTGGTGGTCAGGTGTAGTTTTGTCACATATCAACCCGTTTCACCTTGCGGGTTTTTAACATGTCAAAAGTACGTCAGTCATAGACATAAGTCACCTATATGCCTACCCGTACTCTTGATTATTAACCCAGAGGAACAACTACACAAGCCCCGAGCCCATCTCTCAACTCTTATTTTGCTACCTGCCAATATTTTCTAAGGCATTATGGCTTCTCTCTTAGGATATTTTGTAACGCTCGTTGGTTTTGGCAGGTCGGGTCGGGTTAGGGTCCAGACCCAGACCCGACACCCACTCGCGTAAGGAGCCCGACGTGAGGCCCTTCTCCCTCGCCTTTCCCTTTTTCCTCCTTCGTCGTCTCCTGGTGGTCTCTCGTGACAGCACTGAGGGAGGAGAAGTGGCGGTCGGTGTGGTGGTGGCTGGAACGGCGACGGCGACGGAGGTGGCAGCGGCGACTACGGCAGCGGCGGCTTGGTAAACCCTCTCTCTCTCTCGTGCGATTTTCCCTTCTCTGCCACTCATGCCCTTTTGTTTTTTTTTTCTCTGCCGCACGTCCCCTCTTCTTCTCTCTCGCCACTCTCTTTCCCTTTTTCCGTTGGTTCTCTACCGCTCGACCCTCTTCTCACTCACCCGCACTCCCCCACCTGCTCTTTCTCTCTTCTCTCACCCCCACTGCCGTTTTCCCCCTTGACCGAACCCCTCCTCTCTCTGTCTCTCCTCTCTGTCAGCGTCCTTTTCTCTTGTTCATTTCAGCTTTTCCCACTACTACCGTGGGTCTCTCCTAGCAACAGATTTGGTGTTGAACTTTATTTGGACGTGTGTTGACTCTTTTTATGGCGTTTTGGGGTTGGATTGCAGTTTAGGGACGTTTTTCCCCTCTTACCAGCTAGTAGGGCCTGTAGTGAGCAGCAGCAGCAAGCAATCTCGAGCATTGGCACTTGATCGGACGTGTTAAGTGGTTGCTAGAAGGGTTGTAGCAGTTTGGACGCTTGTTTTGGGGTGAGCGATACCTAATCAAGCTCAAAGTAATGAATATTATCTTCTAAAGCATGTATAATTATTGTTCGAGCATGCTAGAGCTTAGAATTGATGATTTGTTAGTGATTTTGTTTTTGGAAGAAACTTAGGATTTGCGTTGGGAAGTAATGATTCATGTATTTAATGATCGTTTAAGCATGATGAATTAATTTTCGAAGCTTTAGGGAAGCATGGTAGAGATTGTGAGGTTGTGGAGAAGATTTATAACCGTCTTAGGGAGTGTAGCGCAGACTTTCGTGAGCGGGTGTATCATGAAGTTAATTAGGGAAAGTATACGTATTTGGATGTGACTTTGGGGTTGATGTCTTAATTAAAGAACGTTATTGAGGAAGGAATTAGTGATGGACTGATTGATGGTTGAGGGTTTTGATATTTCGAGGCAACGTCATGGCGTAAAGGAGGAGGCCTATTGGAGAGCTTGTTGGTCGACACTACCTGTCGACACCCTCTTGAGGCGACGACACGTGCCTCAAGGATTTTATTTTGTATTTGTTCGTTTTTGTTTGAATTGTGTAGGTATCTAAAAGAAACCTTATTCTTGTCTATGTTTGCAGGTACACCGGGCACATCCCGTCGACCTTGAGTTCGAAGCTTGAGGCATTTTGAAGAATTTGGTGAGCGCGCCACAGGTATGGCGACATTCCAGGCAAATCTCTGCCTGGGGCAAATGTGTGATTGTGTGCTCCTAGGATCAAGGGATCCTAGGATTGTGATGTTAAATTGATTGACTGCTTTGTGAATGAGTATATGTATGTTGCTTATATGATATGAATGGGTTAGAAAGATTATTAGTCTTTTGTTTTGAAAATGTTACGCTTTGGCATGTGCATGCTATAATTGATATCTGTTTAGGACAGATGAGGAGGGGTATCGAGTCGAGTGTCTCCTCGACCCCAATTGTGCATTAGAAAGCATCATAGAATGATAACTGCATAGGGCAGCTACGAGCCAAACGCAGATCGAGACATTGTTGCATAGATAATTGACGTGATTGATGTGGGGATTGGCTAAGTTTTTCAAAGAGATAATTGACGTGATTGATGTGGGGATTGATGTGATGATTGATCCAACCTCATGAGCTAGCCAGTCAGTTTGTGAATGCATTATTCTAATGATAATAATCAATGATTAAGAGATGAGAGGCCAGTGGGATGTGGGATGTGGCTGTGTGTTTGGGAGACGTCCCGTTCTCGCCACTGGCCTCGCCTGTCGGAGCGCAGGCGGTGCAAGGCCCCAGGGTTCTGTTGTGTGTTGTGCTTGGAGTGTTGGGCTCCCGCCTTCCCAACTTGGGTGTCCTAGGGAAGGCTGAGTATCTCACCTTGGACTTCACACATCCAGGGATGAGTGCTCTATTGCTGCAGCGGGTGAAATGGATCCATACTGTTATGGGCCACCACGGGGGTTGTCTCTCGGCTGTAGGCCTTCCGCGGTGTGCACGTGCCTGTGTTGCACCCACAGGAACTGTTAATGCACTAAAGTTGATGAAAATGTAATGTGTTTGATAGAATGCAAGTGACTGACGCATATGTGAATGATATGAATACAAGTGTTATGTTTAAGTATGCTTCGCATGTGACTGATGTTGTGTTAGTGTGGCCATCAAGTGGCTTTTACGTGTCGTACTCTGACACGACATGACGATAGATGGGTTGATATTTGTTCTTTTATTTGAGCCTTACTTGAGAGGGTTTGGCATTTTCCTGGCTTGTTGCCATACTGCGAAGGCTGAGGCTTCAGTTGTTTTCTTTTTCAGGTTTTGGCGGACCCGGGGCAACAGGTTGAGTAGATGGCTTCACTCACATCCTATTGGGGAGGTTTTGGGATTGTCGTTTGTAGTGCCGGCGCGTCATGTTTTGGTTTTATTGATGTCTTCTTTTGTTAGGCATCAATGTTATGATTTTAGGGCATTTTGGTCATGCATGCACATAGATGTGAATTTCTAAGAAACAAAATTGTTATATAAATGAAAGTTCGCCCCATTGTTTTGAATTGCTTGGCTCATCGTCTTTTTGAATTGTTGGGTAGTCACACCTCAATGCTTTATGTTTAGAAAAAAAAAAAAAAACTTTGAGGGTTAAAAAGGTCGGGGTGTGACAGTTTTGGTATCAGAGCCATAGCAAACCCCATTATGGATGTGAGTTAAAGCCTATCTGTGAAGCCGTGTTGCTCAGGTACACATTTGTTTGATTAGTTGGTTATTGTAGTTTTGATTTTTCAAGTATAAGTATGTAATGTGATCTATATTTTGAACTTCGTGTTAATGAACGCTGTGATTTGACTTGTGAGTTTGGTATTAGTTGTGATTTGAGAATAAAGGATCTTGTTTGTACAGATGGAATATCATCGTAGGGGTAAGAAGCGAGCTGGGCCGTTTTTAGAGGCACATAGAGAGCCCAGCCCAACCCATTCTGATGCGCATACTCCGCGGGGTGACAGTGCGTCAGAGCCCCAGTATGCCCAGCTAGGTGGGGGTGCCCAAACCCCACCAAGACAGACTCCGCCAGTGGATCAGCAGACTATATTGCTGACCACGTTGCAGACACTGACCACGTTAGTGCAGTCGATGGTCGGTAATTAGAGGAGTAATGCATCTCCTTCGGGGGACACCAGTGCTCCAGTTCGGGACAAGGCAACGGCAATGTCTTATCAGCAGTTTATGGCGATGCAACCGCCTATCTTTTCAGGAGGGGGCAGTCATGACAAGGCAAAGGACTGGATTGAAGAGGTTGAACGTATTTTTTGGCTTCTGAAGGTGCCAGAAGAAGATAGAGTGAACTATGGCTCCTATTTGTTGAAGGGTGATGCCAAGAATTGGTGGCAGTCAACTAGTGAGATTCGGTTCGCTGGCCAAGGGTCAATCTCATGGAAGCAGTTTAGAGATTCCTTCTTCAGCACATACTTTCCAGTGTATGCCAGAGACAAGAAAATGCAAGAATTTCTAGATTTGCAGCAGAATCAGTCGAGCTTAGAAGAGTACATTACGAGATATCGGCACTTGGAGGTGTATTGCCCACACCTTTACACTACAGATGAGGCCAGAGCGGGCAAGTTTGTGCGTGGGCTGCGAGATGGACTACGAAGCAAAGTGTTGACAAGTAGACCTCGTGACTTGGATGAGGCAGTTACAATGGCACGATGCATAGAAGAAGATTGGGTAAGGACACAGAAGGATCATCAGAAGAAAGCAGGCCAGCATTCACAAGGTGGACGGACACAGGTAAAGCGCCAACACTTTGCGGGCAGGACAAGGCCTTATGAGAGGCGGGATGACCGAACTTTCAGACGGAACCTGCCTAGTGAGGCCACACAGGGGTCAGTGGCCACTCCGACTTCTCAGAAGTGCCCCACTTGTTCTCGTGTGCACCCCGGGAAGCCGTGCTATCGGGTGACTGGTGCTTGTTTACACTGCGGAGGTATGAGACACTTTATCAAGGATTGCCCATTGAAGAAAGAAAGAGAATTGAAGAAGCCTGAAGCCGGTTCTTCTAGCGCACGACAGACGTCTGGACCTGTCTACGCTACTACTGTGGAGGAGCTTCAGGCACACGACCTCGTTGAAGGTACTTTATTTGTCAGTTCTCATATTGCTAGAGTGTTATTTGATGCAGGAACGACGCATTCTTTTATATCTAGTCGATTTGCTACCTCACTAGAAGTGTCGGCTAGAAGAATGCCATATGTTTTAAAAGTTGTTAGCCCGATGCATGCTCAAGAGTCGTGTCGTGAGTATCTTCCTGATGTGGACGTGGAAATCCATCAACTTCACCTACACGCACAGTTGGTGATCCTAGGTCTCAGTGAGTTTGATGTGATTTTGGGTATGGATTGGTTGTATGCGCATTATGCCATGATAGATTACAGGAAGAACAGATACAGATGTTGACTAATGAGATGCAGCCTGTGGAATTTCATGCTCGTAGGGCCAGTCGAACTGATAAGATATTGGTGTCTGCATTGAAGGCTAAGCGATGGATAGAAAGTGGAAGCGTTGTCTTCTTGGTCAATGTGTTGATCAATGAGGCTGAACGGATGAAATTGCAGGATGTTGCCGTGGTGAGTGAGTATCCTGATGTGTTTCCTGAGGAATTATCAAGTTTGCCTCCAACTCGAGAAGTGGAGTTCAAGATAGAGTTGTTACCAGGGACAACTCCTATTTCTAAGGCACCCTACCGTATAGCACCAGCAGAGTTAGAAGAGTTGAAGAAGCAACTGTAGGAGCTCTTAGACAAGGGCTTCATCCGACCTAGTGTGTCACCTTGGGGAGCACCTGTATTGTTTGTGAAAAAGAAAGATGGGACTATGCGCTTGTGCATAGATTATCGCATGTTGAATCAAGTCACCATCAAGAATAAGTATCTGTTTCCAAGAATTGAAGACTTGTTTGATCAGCTTAAGAATGCAAAGGTTTTCTCTAAGATCGATCTGAGTAATGGCTACCATCAACTCTTGATACGGGAGGAAGATGTTTCTAAGACTGCTTTTCGAACCAGATATGGGCATTATGAATTCAGGGTCATGCCTTTTGGGTTGACTAATGCTCCCGCAGCGTTCATGGACCTCATGAATCGGGTTTTCCAAGAGTTCTTGGATCGTTTTGTTATTGTGTTTGTTGATGATATTTTGGTGTACTCAGAGAGTGTGGCAGAGCACAGAGACCACTTGAGAAGTGTGTTGGGTCTTTTGCGCAAGCATAAGCTTTATGCCAAATACTCAAAATGTGAATTTTGGCTAGAGAAGGTAAACTTTCTGGGTCATGTGATCTCGAAGGATGGAGTATCCGTCGATCCGGCTAAGGTGTCAGCTGTTCAGGACTGGAGGACACCTTGCAGTGTAACTGAGGTTAGAAGCTTTTTGGGATTGGCAAGATACTATCGCAGGTTCATACAAGACTTTTCGAAAATAGCTACACCCATGACTAAGCTATTGAGAAAAGGAGTGAAGTTTGTGTGGAATGAAGAGTGTGAGAAGAGTTTTCAAAATCTGAAGGTCAAGCTTACTACTGCCCCTATTTTGACACTTCCATCAGGTCATTCTAGTTTTGTGGTGTACACTGATGCTTCGGGGATCGGATATGGTTGTGTGTTGATGCAGCATGGCCGTGTAGTGGCTTATGCATCAAGGCAGTTGAAGGCCCATGAGCAACACTATCCCACTCATGATTTGGAGTTGGGAGCAGTTGTGTTCGCATTGAAGATGTGGAGACACTATCTTTATGGTGCAACATTCGAGGTGTTTACCGATCACAAGTCCTTGAAGTATATATCCTCACAAAGGGATCTCAACTTGAGGCAAAGAAGATGGATCGAATATTTAAAGGATTATGATTTCACCATATCGTATCGTCCAGGCAAGGCGAATGTGGTGGCAGATGTGTTGAGCAGGCATGCCAAGGCGACAATGTGCAGTATGTTGACTCGTTCTTGGACATTATTGCAAGATGTGATAGCTTGGCAGCCTTACATTTGTGATGAGAACAAGGCAATGATGACGGCCTTGATTCGGCATCCTTTGATGGAAGAACTTGTAATGAAACAAAAGGAAGATCCAGAGTTTGCTAAGAACATGGAAGAAAGCAAGAAGACAGATTCTCTTTGGCATCAAGATGAAGATGGGTCATTGCGGTTTCGGCAGAGATTATGGGTTCCTAGAGATGAAGGGGTGAAGCGTCTGTTGCTTGATGAAGCTCACAAATCTAAGTTTTCTATTCACCCTGGCAGTACAAAGATGTTTCAAGATATGAGAAGAAATTTTTGGTGGCCTGGAATGAAGCGTGAAATTGCAGAATATGTGGCAAAGTGCTTAGTTTACCAACAAGTAAAAGCAGAGCATCAGCGACCAGGAGACTTGTTGCAAAGAATCGATATTCCAGTGTGAAAATGGGAAGACATTACTATGGATTTTGTGGTTGGGTTGCCTCGTACCAAAAGACAACAGAATGCCATATGGGTGATTGTTGATCGACTTACGAAGTCCGTTCACTTTCTGTCAATCAGAATCAGTCAATCTTTGGAAAATCTCGCAGAGTTGTATATTGGCGAGATAGTGAGATTGCATGGAGTGCCAAAGTCTATCATTTCAGATCGAGATCCGCGTTTTACCTCTAGGTTTTGGGGGCAATTACAGAGGGCTTTGGGTACCAAGCTTAAGATGAGCACAACATTTCATCTCCAAACTGATGGGCAATCAGAGAGGACTATTCAGACCTTAGAAGACATGTTGCATGCATGTGTCTTAGAGTGAAAAGGAGAATGGGACAAACATGTGAAACTGGCAGAATTTGCTTATAATAACAGTTACCACTCTAGTATTGGGATGGCACTGTTTGAGGCTTTGTATGGAAGGCCGTGCAGATCTCCAGCTTGTTGGACCGATTTAGGTGATGGCAAGATCGAAAACCCTTTAGTATTGCAACACTACACCGACCAAGTGAAATTAATAAGAAAGAAGTTGTTTACTGCTCAGAGTAGACAAAAAAGTTATGCTGACATTCGTCGTAGAGAATT
The DNA here is from genome assembly GCF_008831285.2 of Nymphaea colorata. Classification (NCBI taxonomy): domain Eukaryota; kingdom Viridiplantae; phylum Streptophyta; class Magnoliopsida; order Nymphaeales; family Nymphaeaceae; genus Nymphaea; species Nymphaea colorata. The sequence continues at coordinate 8,958,540 of NC_045145.1, forward strand.
GGCTTTGGAGGTGGGTGATCATGTGTTTTTAAAGATTTCTCCTACTAAAGGTGTTTTTCGCTTTGGTGCGAAGGGAAAATTGAGCCTGAGGTTCGTAGGACCTTTTGAGATATTAGAGAAGATTTGAGAGGTGGCATACAGATTGGCGTTACCACCAGTTTTGAGTCACGTTCATGACGTCTTCCATGTTTCCATGCTTCGAAAATACGTACCAGATCCGACACATGTGATTGATTTTCAAGGTATTCTAGTACAAGATGATTTGACAATGGAAGAACAACCCATTAGAATTGTGGATAATCGAGAGCAAGTGCTTCGCACTAAGAGAATTCCTTTGGTGAAAGTGGAATGGCAGTACCATGGGTTGAAGGAGAGTACATGGGAGCATGAGGAGGACATGCGGAAGCAATATCCACACTTGTTCTTGCATTGAGGTATGAGCTAAATTTCGAGGACGAAATTTCTTTTTTAGGAGGGCAGGATGTAACGCTCGTTGGTTTTGGCAGGTCGGGTCGGGTTAGGGTCCAGACCCGGACCCGACACCCACTCGCGTAAGGAGCCCGACGCGAGGCCCTTCTCCCTCGCCTTTCCCTTTTTCCTCCTTCGTCGTCTCCTGGTGGTCTCCCGTGACAGCACAGAGGGAGGAGAAGTGGCGGTCGGTGTGGTGGTGGCTGGAACGACGACGGCGACGGAGGTCGCAGCGGCGACTACGGCAGCGGCGACTACGGCAGCGGCGACTTCGTAAACCCTCTCTCTCTCGTGCGATTTTCCCTTCTCTACCACTCATGTCCTTTTGTTTTTTTTTTCTCTGCCGCACGTCCCCTCTTCTTCTCTCTCGCCACTCTCTTTCCCCTTTTCCGCTGGTTCTCTACCGCTCGACCCTCTTCTCACTCACCCGCACTCCCCCACCTGCTCTTTCTCTCTTCTCTCACCCCCACTGCCGTTTTCCCCCCTTGACCGAACCCCTCCTCTCTCTGTCTCTCCTCTCTGTCAGCGTCCTTTTCTCTTGTTCATTTCAGCTTTTCCCACTACTACCGTGGGTCTCTCCTAGCAACAGATTTGGTGTTGAACTTTATTTGGACGTGTGTTGACTCTTTTTATGGCGTTTTGGGGTTGGATTGCAGTTTAGGGACGTTTTTCCCCTCTTACCAGCTAGTAGGGCCTGTAGTGAGCAGCAGCAGCAAGCAATCTCGAGCATTGGCACTTGATCGGACGTGTTAAGTGGTTGCTAGAAGGGTTGTAGCAGTTTGGACGCTTGTTTTGGGGTGAGCGATACCTAATCAAGCTCAAAGTAATGAATATTATCTTCTAAAGCATGTATAATTATTGTTCGAGCATGCTAGAGCTTAGAATTGATGATTTGTTAGTGATTTTGTTTTTGGAAGAAACTTAGGATTTGCGTTGGGAAGTAATGATTCATGTATTTAATGATCGTTTAAGCATGATGAATTAATTTTCGAATCTTTAGGGAAGCATGGTAGAGATTGTGAGGTTGTGGGGAAGATTTAGAACCGTCTTAGGGAGTGTAGCGCAGACTTCCGTGAGCGGGTGTATCATGAAGTTAATTAGGGAAGTATACGTATTTGGATGTGACTTTGGGGTTGATGTCTTAATTAAAGAACGTTATTGATGAAGGAATTAGTGATGAACTGATTGATGGTTGAGGGTTTTGATATTTCGAGGCAACGTCAAGGCGTAAAGGAGGAGGCCCTATTGGAGAGCTTGTTGGTCGACACTACCTGTCGACACGCTCTTGAGGCGACGACACGTGCCTCAGGATTTTATTTTGTATTTGTTCGTTTTTGTTTGAATTGTGTAGGTATCTAGAAGAAACCTTATTCTTGTTTATGTTTGCAGGTGCACCGGGCACATCCCGTCGACCATGAGTTCGAAGCTTGAGGCATTTTGAAGAATTTGGTGAGCGTGCCACAGGTATGGCGACATTCCAGGCAAATCCCTGCCTGGGGCAAATGTGTGATTGTGTGCTCCTAGGATCAAGGGATCCTAGGATGGTGATGTTAAATTGATTGACTGCTTGTGAATGAGTATATGTATGTTGCTTATACGATATGAGTGGGTTAGAAAGATTATTAGTCTTTTGTTTTGAAAATGCTACGCTTTGGCATGTGCATGCTAGAATTGATATCTGTTTAGGACAGAAGAGGCGGGGTATCGAGTCGAGTGTCTCCTCGACCCCAATTGTGCATTAGAAAGCATCATATAATGATAACTGCATAGGACAGCTACGAGCCAACCGCAGATCGAGACTACTCTTT